>NW_015151862.1:151445-152236 GCF_000732505.1 Cyprinodon variegatus
TTTCCAAAAAGGCCAAAGTAAATAACCCAGTCCTTCTTTTCACTGTAGACAAGCCACACTGCAAAAAATGGAAATCTAAATGAGTCATTTTTGATTAAATTAAGTGCATTTTATCTTGAATTGAGGAGATAAGCGACACACTTTGCCAATGGAACGAGACCATTTTCATTTAAAATAAGAAAAAAAAAACAGCTTTGTCTTATTTCAAGTGCATATTACCTAATTATCTTTTTTAGGCGTAAAAATACTAATTCCATTGGCAAATAATTTTATTTATCAGCTAAAATGAAGGATAAATACACCTAATTTAAGAATTTTTAAGACTTAAATCGATGGTTTTTGCAGCGTGTTGCTGCTCAGCCTCAACCTTTTTTTAATGATCATCATTATGAAGTAGTTTGGGCGACTATCAGAGAAGGTTAACGGCGAAGCCTCTGAGGTCATCAAGCACTCAAAGATCTATCAGAAGCGTGTCGGTGCAGATTTGATTCCTCATGTTTTCCATTTAAATCTTTCAATAATTCAGGGGATGTATGCAGCGACGGTTGGAGCAGATTTCAGTGCAGAAGCTATAGGTAGAAGACAGAAGTCAGAGGTATGCCTGTTTTTGCAGGTTTGGACTTGCTTTTACGCCGTCGCTGCTGCACCTAAGATTCCCCACATGAAGGATGATTCTGTGAGATGATATGCATTGTTTGAACAAACAGTTTTATCGTTCATAAAGATGTTTTTTTTTTTTAGCACAGCAGAAACTGTGAAGCAAACCATTTGAAAACAAACCATGCAAAGAG
>NW_015151862.1:155566-157367 GCF_000732505.1 Cyprinodon variegatus
GTATCTGTACTTTTACTCAAGTACGGAAAGTGAGTACTTTTGCCATCTCTGGGGGTGATAAGTTAGAGACTTTGTTCCATTCTTTATGCCGAGATGTACTGAAAGGAAGGAGGTTTGAAAAGGAGTTTCCTCCCTGCGTTAGATAAGGGGGAAACCTAGATAAACAGGTCCTCATTGTGTTTAACATTCTCACGTCCTGTCTCTGGTGTGAACGGAAAACAGCTGAAATGTTTATCTGAACGTATATTAATGTCTTTTCATGAAGTGTTTCTTCTGGGAGAATTCAATGTTGGTGTCTGTATGCGTGTGGGTTTTTCTTAAATGGAGGGGTGTGATTCTGAATGCTTCAGAGTCACATTGGGAGCTGTGTTCAGCTTGTTCTGTGATTCTCCTTTGCAAAGAAATTAAACATTTTCTTCTTACTCTCAGGGCTCAATTTTTATTCCACACCGAGTTGAGGAGCCAGAGACTTCTGAGGGTTTAGGGGCCGTTGCTGTTCAGTTGGACGCCTGATTACACAGTAGAAGTTGGGGGCGATTAGACAGACCCATACGGCCATCAGTTCCCCCTACACACAGGCCAAATCCATCACATCCCGTGGAAGGTCCCCTGTCACCTCCGGAACCGATGCAGATTGGTCGGGTTTGCTTAACCCAGGAACAGCGAGAACTACGCATCACAGATACTCTGTGTCTTTATTGTGGAGCTTCTGGACACTACGTTAACTCCTGTCCGGTGCGGCCAAACGATGGGGAAGACAACGGACCGAAATATGTTTTCACCTTCCATGTTTTCCAGTAGGCCCGATACGTCTCGCTTTTGTCTTCCTGCTACTATTGTTTTGGCTCAAGACAGTTTAAAATGTTTCCGCCTTAGTTGATTCTGGTTCTGATGTTAATTCATTCGACCACAAACTGGTTTCGGAGCCTCAAATCGAGACAGTCCCTTTGTCCGCACCACTCCAGGTCACTGCCTTGGACGGGGAACGGTTAATGCTCATCACTCATCAAACTAAACCTCTGGAGGTAATTATGTCTGGTAACCACAGAGAGTTACTTTCGTTTTTTTGTTTTTTTCTATTAAACATTCTCTAGTGGTGTTGGGCTTGGCTTGGCTCCAAAAACATAATCCCCGGCCTAACAGGGCGGAGTCTCGTTTGGAATCCTGGTCACCTGCTTGTCATTTACGTTGTCTCCAGTCTGCTCAACCCATTTGTCAGCCATCCAACTCCTCAGCAACAACACAGATCTCCCTAACTTTCTTAGTTTTAATCAGTCTCCTCTTTTCCTCCCGCAGAGCCCCAAACGCTGACGTTCCGAACATCGCCGGCGGCTCCCGTTCTGAACCATTCATAGTTGCCTGTAGCCTAAACAAACATCTTAAACTGCTCCTTGTTCTCCGTCTGTGTCTGCATGTGGGCAAAACACCTTAAAACCATGATAGTGGGCGCTCGCACTCGCTAAAAGAATCCCAAAATATATTAACAAAAGATTCTTCAACTAAGTCTGTAAGAAAACAAAGAAAAGAAATAGACAAAAATCCTAATGTGCCCGAAGCACATAACAGGGCGGAAAACAGACGAAATGACTCTCACCTTCAGATGTTCATACGGAGCGCAGACGTACAAACCCTTCAAACATGTCATATTAACACCTCTTCTTATGTTTGAGACATTTACTTCTCTTTTCGTTTAATCAAATCAGTTGCTTTTTACCTTTTGATCGTATTTTGCCTGCTGCATCCTGTGTACCTAACTAGGGTTGAGCTATATGAAGAAAACCCAATATCATGATATATTTGG
>NW_015151862.1:157856-161339 GCF_000732505.1 Cyprinodon variegatus
GCTAACAATCAACATATTCTGAACCGAAAACCGTGACCACGAAACCGAACCGCGGATTTTATGAACCGTTCCACCTCTAATTGTGATACACGATATATATCACAATATGTTTCAATTACTTTCAAAAAACAATAGTGTGCATAAAATTGCACTGATACTCATTCAAACTTTTGGTTTCAAATGTCTTTTATTTTTTATTTTATTTTAACCAGATCAAAGCTTTTCCGTCACAGAATGTCTTTGGGTGTCAGAATTAAACCTTTAACAAGATGAGTCGTGCACGCTAACCACTGCCCCACCTGCACGCATGCTTAATTAAAAGTCGCTTAGAGCTACCAAATATTATATGATTCTTTAATAAAACACAAACTAATATTTTTCTTAAATATCTGCTACAGGACATTTTTAGTATTTTTAGTTAGTTTAGTTGGTTATTTAAAAGCTAAAATGGCTCAGAAAACATATTTCTTTGTTCTTTAAATGTCCCTCTGCTGTGAAAATTTAATTCAAATATTCTTTATAAAAACACTAAAGTTTCTAAGACAGGTATTTGTTATTATAGTACATTAGTTAGGTCTTTTTTATCCCTTTCATCAACTATTAAGAGAGAGTCCAAAGAGCCACATGCGGGTCTGGGGACGCAGGTTGCAGAACCCTGGTTTAGGTTTAGGAACAAAACAAAAGTTTATATATATATAAAAAAAAAAAAGAAAATATATGATTTTTTTCCCATTATTTTAGCAAGTAAACAGAAATTACATAGAAATTTGGAAGAAAGAAACACATTTTGTCAATTGAAATTTGATTTTGTTTTTCTCTCTTTTACAGGTTGAGTTTTACGAATTGCGTTCCTTTCAAATTGCATTTCCCAAATCAGATTATTCACTTCACCCCAATGACCAGTATGGAGGACCAACTCTGCCATATTTAAAAATAAAAGAATTTAAAAGAAAATGTTCCGAACTTGAGAGGACTGCGGCACCAGCGGAGCTCCGAAGCTAACGGCAGCCCGTCTGCAGCGGCTGTTGATGGCCATTTTTTGTTGTATTTGTCAAAGTCCCTACTCGCGTTCTAATGACTTCAGACTCTCCTCCTATAGATTCGACCGATGTAGTAAAATGCTAACCAACACGCTTCACATATAAAATAGAAATGCGTCTTTACTCGTGGAAAAGAAAAGAACGCAATCCGTAAAACTCGATATGAAGAACTGAAATTTAAAACAATAATGGATCAAAATGTATTCCATAGAGACAGCCACACTGGGTTATTTTAAAGTCAATCATTTGATAAACCATCGCAGCAAAGCAACAGGAGTTGGGTTTTTCTCTTACCAGGCTCTTTCTGTTCAATCAGCGTCCGGCTCTCGAACTCCAGGTTCCCAGGAGCTTTAAACACCAGGAACTTTTGGTCCAAGCTTTGAATCCAGCAGGATTTGGGGTTTTTTCCCGCGTTCCGGAAAGAATCTGAACAAGATGCATATTTTTTAGGCAAGTCACGGCCAGTGGGGGCGTATCTTTTAACAACTCGAGATCAATCAATATAAACAAGCCAATAAATAAGCTACCTTCTTGGATTTCACATCCGCTGTCACATTCACTGTCTGTAAACGGACAAACAGGATGAATAAAATGCTCTGATCTACCCAGGAGCAACAAAAACATCCAACAGATCGGAAAGTTAGAGAAGTGTGCCATCACTTACCTCTGAAGTAAATGGAATTGTTGAGCGTCTGAAAAAAAGCCAGAGGAACCTCTTTGCAGGTAGCCATTGGTAAATGTCTGCAGATGGAAAAAGAAAATCTGTTTTTCTCCAGTAAATCAAAGCATAAGAATAAAGTTTCTGGAACTTATTACAGAGGATAGAGTTAAAAAGAGCCGTGAACATTTCATTCCTCAATTCTACGTAGTGAAAAGGCTTTAATGTAATTTACTTTAAATAAAATATGACTTTTTGAAAAAAGAAAATAATAATAATAGTAAATCAAACTTAGATTCTCAGCTGATGTAAACATTTAAAGCTTAGTGGTCCGATGGTTAAGAAGGGCACGATGACGCCACTAGCTCACTCTGGTTGCATAGTGACCCAAATCCGACTTTTTTTCCCCGTATGCGACCTGGATCCGATCTTTTTATGGCAGTATGAACAGCACAGATCCGATTGTTTCCAATCCGACTCAGGCCACTTGGCTCTGTGGTCCTGAATCCGATACGAATCCGACCTGAACGTCATTGATACCCGACAAAGGCCACTATTCTGCGTCTTGCTACACAGAAGGAGGAATAAAAAACAACAACCACGACAGATGATGATGCAAAGTCTTTATTTTCAACCATGTTGAACAGATTGTGTTGTTGATTCACTGTCTGAGGTTGGGAAAGAAATGAATGATAGCTAGATGAGCTCCCATCCATGTTTACTTCCGTAAACACACAGCACGCTCGCTTGTGACATCACTGCGCCCTCTACTGTGCATGCGTGACGCGCTTCAGAAGCAGCAGCTGGTGGAGTTGGAAAAACTGAACTTTAGCTGCTGGATGCGCCGCATCAACCAATGAGAGAAGCTGATCTGGGAGCTGGCAGGGAGTCAGACGCAGCACTGCTGATGCAGAGCGCTATGATCACTCCTCTGAAACAGTTTATTAACGCCTAAATTAACTTGAAAATGTAGCAACCGGCAGGGAAAATATATTCGCTTTTACAACGTCTACGATGCCTGGCACACCTCGGATACTATCCCAGACACCGTGCAGGACGCTAGTTTGTAGCTCTGTGCGACGGCCTGTTGGTTTGCACCCAAAGCCAAAACACGCAGCGCCACGGCCAGTCTTTGTGGAACACTCACAGGTGAACTGTGTGTCGTCCGCCATTGGATGAGGGGTTGTAGACGACGAACAAGCTCATCACAATCCTAGCTAGTTGGTGTCCCTCTGGCGTTGTGGCGTGGAATAACATAGCGCAGACCACGCTTCAATATTGGGCATAAATCAAAAATATCTGCATCATACCTGCGACAAGCTAACTGCGACACACTGCTGCAGGAGGATAACCAGCCCTTTAGGTTTCAAAAGGACAATTTATAGCCAATGATGACGGATGCTTGGTATATAGTCTTACTTTGTCATGATCAAACAATAACAACAGTAACATATGGATTGTCCTTACACGCACATCAATGGATCCAACACCACTTACACATACTTCTCAACTATAACTGTATAAACCTTTTATCTGCTATTATCTGTCATTATTTATCCAGTATTATAACCCCACTAATATACACTGCCTGGCCAAAAAAACAAAAAGGTCACTCACTCTAATACTTTGTTGGACCGCCTTTAGCTTTGATTACGGAACGCATTCGCTGTGGCATTGTTTCTATAAGCTTCTGCAATGTCAAAAGATTTATTCCAGATTTACATCCAGTGTTGCATTAATTTTTCACCCAGATCTTGCATTGATGATGGTAGAGTCTGACCGCTG
>NW_015151862.1:162997-164340 GCF_000732505.1 Cyprinodon variegatus
TTGCAATTGCCCTCTGTTTATATATACCACTAATAGTCAATAAATACATATTTTCTGTACACATGTAAATGAATATCTATATCCTGTATAGCACTTCTGGATACATGCAAACTACATGTTGTCGCCATTTATGCTCCATTTTTGTCATTTCTACTAATTTAGTTTTCTTCTTTTGGTAGAAAGTATTTAAGTTAATTTAGAACCTACATTTTGTCATTTATTTTTGATATTGGGAATTGTTTAGATTAAGTTGTTTATTGTCAGACCCTCCCATTAATGTGAGTAATTAAGAACACAATGTCCGGTGTAGACCGGAGGTTTTGGAAAATTATTTTTTTAACACTTTTTTAGAGCTTCAATCATTAAATAAACATTAATTTTTGTTCCGACTGAGTTGCAAGACATTTTTGGTCATTATTTTGTCTTTGTTTTAACAATAAATAAGTCCAGTCGGAAGCGCATACGAAGCCAACCTGTTGGCCACGGCCTTCGTTGGAAATGTTGGGGTTTTTTTGCAACATTTCGCTGCTTTGTACTTGAGACAGTGAAATGACAATAAAGTTGAATTCTATTCTTTTCTATCAAATGGTTTTTGGTCTTTTATGTGCAGGAATAGAACCTGACGGTGACCCTTTAATGTCTATTTAATGTGATCTTTGATTAGATGCTAAATCAACCTGCAGCCCTGCACATTGCTGGTCAGCTGGCTACAATACTTATCCTTCAGGAACAAGACGGATTCATTTAGCTGTTTGGAAGCTTTCCAGTCTCAAGATGGAATAGATAATTATGGGATGGAGGCATGCATCACCGTTCAGCATTCTAATTAAAGTAAAGCGATTTTAAATGACAGGTGGGAAATATCCAACACCTGAATCTGGGCAGGGAGACGGTTACGCCCCACGGATGATGACTAATATTAGGCAATTATTTAAGTTTTTATAAGTTTGTTTCTTTCTTCAGGGCTGAGGTTCTTCCTGAAGGGCTGGGCTCTGCCTCCCCCGAAGCTTCAAAGGAACTGAGATGATCAATCATCACATACAGGTAATGGATGCCATGATTAGATCTTTAACAACACCGGCAGAAAACAAACATTGGAGTCAAAGCCACAACTTAGAAAACTCAAAGACAACTAGAGGTGGGCAGGGCACCCAAACAATGTACTCAAATAAATGTAGTACTACTTCAGCATTTTTACTCAAGTAAAAGTAAATATTTTGCAGAAAGGCCACTTGAGTCAGGAGGGGATTTCCCATTAGGCAATACTAGGCAGGTGCCTAGGGCCCCAAGTTCCCCATTAAACAGTGTTTTATGGGGCCCCCATTTACTGTTTACATGTATGA
>NW_015151863.1:0-1853 GCF_000732505.1 Cyprinodon variegatus
AGCCGGGGGTAGCAGGGAAAAAAATCAGTTGTTGTGGAGAATTGTGTGGGTATGGCGAGTAGGAAAGAACAGGAGTTGGAAGACGCGCCAGCAGCACTTTATAGGTCTGCTGTATGGGACCACTTTGCATTTAGAGTGACCTACGATGACGGCGGAAAGAAAGTTGTGGATAAAAGTGCAACAGTGTTCAAGCATTGTGCAACACGCATTGTACTTTACAAGACATAACAGATTTTCCTAACAATCAACATATACCAAACCGAACCGAAGACCGTGAACCGAACTGAACCGTGGATTTTTTGATCCGTTCCACCCCTCGTATGTGTGTATATATATATATATATATATATATATATATATATATATACATTTGTTGGATTTTACTTAAATTAGATCTGATGTTTATTTAGCTGTTCTTGCTCTTTCCCCACTTTTACAGGGTTGATGGAGATAAAGGTGAAGCTTCAAACATACAAAGTTGTAAGTTATTTTATATAAATAAAGTATCAAGTAGATTTTGCTTTTTTCAGTTTCTTCACACATCTCATATTAATCCTGTCCTCTTTTGACAGGTGCATTTTCCCAGCAGGCTGCCATACTTGTAATATCACACATAGAGGTGAGATGTTATTACATTCATTCAACTGTCAAACTATCATCATAAGGTTAGTCTCTTTTACCCAGCCATAGTTGCATGCAAATTCTCATCCTCCTTTTTCTGATTGTTTCACCATCTCTGATTACACAGATCAATAGCATTTAGTGATCTGGTGTATGTTAATAAAGTTGTTTGTCTTCATATTGTGCAAGTGATTTAGTAGTAGAAGGTGATCACACAGTGTGCAAGCATCAAACTTCATATATTACTAAAGATAATTAATTCCACATCCCATATTGTTTCATGGAATATTCTTATAAAATTGCAAATATAAAAGCAGTGTAAGATGAGTATAAGAACCCTGGTGAACTAACATTTTGGAAGCTATGTCTACACAAAATCCCCTAATGTATCCCTTTCAAACTTGCCAAAAAAAACGATTTAAACCTGTAAACAATCTGCTTTTAGTGGTAGTGGGAACAGCTCATGACTCAGCAAGTGGCTGCATTAAAATCACCTCGGCTCTGATCAGCTCGCTGTGGGAACACCAGAGCTAAGTTGACCCGATAAATTACATGACACCATTAAATGCAGCATACGGATGTCAACACACAGCGCCAGTCGCTTCTGATCTAAAAAGCAGAAAAAACTGATTACATTTCATAAACATGGCACAGCACTGGTTAGGGAAATTCGGACAGATAAAAAAACCAAAAAAAAATAAAAAGAATACTGACTTCACTCTGGCTCCCATCCATGTTGCTCCTCATTATTTACTTCCTTGATTTCTGTCGAACTGCCAACATTGTAAAGGCTCACACAGGGTGATGCCATCAACAGACATTCAGTGGTAGATTGTTCTTGTTCTCCTCTATTAATGAGGATAAATATGCTTCTCTTGCTTTATGAAGAGTCATTTTATATAACAAACTTTTTTTCCAGACTAGGTAGGATTCCTTTTGGCCCGTAGTGTCATGGACCGAGGACAGATGGACCCAGTATTAAAGGAAAGACAGTCAGTAGGAAAGTTCAAAACGTTTATTAAATAAAACAAAAGCAGAGCTGAGGCTCGCGGACACTGCAGGCGGGGGGGCGGGGCACCGCCCAATCTCGGACATTCTGGTTTAACAGTCCAGACCAAGACTGTCCCCGAGTGCTGCAGTCCCAGAGGTCATGCTGGAAGCCAATCCTGGTCAGAGATACAGAACAGACAGGAACAGACAAAACAGGCAGGATCCAGATCAGGCAGGAACAG
>NW_015151863.1:3642-6927 GCF_000732505.1 Cyprinodon variegatus
CTTGGCCATTTAAGGCTTTATATGTGAGAAGGAATATTTTTAATTCTTTTCTGGATTTAACAAGAAGCCAATGAAGAGAAAATAAGATAGAAGAGATATGATCTCTCTTTTTAATTTTAAGCTGAACTCTGGCTGCAGCATTTTGGATCAGCTGAAGTCTTTTAACTACAGTTTATGGACGTCATTATAGTATAGTAGGGAATTATAATGGTCTAGACTTGAAGTAACAAATGTATGGGCTAGTTTCTCAGCATCACCCATGGACAGGACATTCCAAAGTTTTTGAAATATTCACAGATGAAGAAGAAAATTCTTGAAACCTCTTTGATATGGGATTTAAATGACAGGTCCTGATCGAAAATAACACCAAAATTTGTTATTTTATTATCTGAGACCAGTTTAAGACTTAGACTTGCACAACTTAGACAACTTTTATTGTCATGTTGTATACACAGTGTATACAAAACGAAATTACGTTTTGTACAGTTTTCAGATCATTTCCATTCTATAAAGTGCAGCAGTGATCAAATGTAAACAGTGTGTGGGGAAAAACATGATGCAAAAACGCATTGTTATGGAAGTTCAGAGCATTAAATATATGTGGTGCAAATATGCAGTATTTTGGTTTGGTGATATCGGTGTGATGCAGAGTCAGTGACATGATTCACCCCAAAATTCCACATCCTCCTAACCGGCCCGCTGCACTCTGCCCGGCTGCACTCTGCCCGGCTGCACTCCAGACCACCTGCAGACCAATTGCAGAGGGGTGTATTGAAGCCCAGCTATTCCAGTTTTTCTATCAGATGGTGTGGGATGATGGTGTTGAAAGCTTAAAGGGAACGCCATTTTTTTTTTTTACAATGGGCCCTTGATTTTACGTTATTACATCATGTTCTACTCACCCATATGAGTTTTGTGTCATTTGGAGCTGTTCTGAAGATATTCCTAAACTGTTCATAATTTATTGTTTATGGTATGCCAGCATTCATAACATGTAGGCGAATCACTGTCCCCCAGACATCCGCGGTTATATTTTTGATATTGAAATTTTTTTTAAACAAAGTGGAGTGTGTATAAGGTCATCCGCGCGCACTGGCTACCATTCATTCTTCCTGTCTGCTGAACTGCTGCTAGTTTTACTCACATGCCTGGAAGAGATCTAGTGCTACTACCACAGATGATCTCGCTCTCGGTATGGAATTGAACGATTCAGATTAGCTAGCTGAATGAATAGAAGGGGTAGAGCGTAGCTGTCTGTCACAACTCGAGTCCGGTGCACGGTTGATGTCATACACGCTCTGCTGTTTGTGCATTGGTTGTTTAACATGTTGAGGTAAACCAAAGTTTCTAAGTGTGTTGCACAGTTCTTTTGCACTTCTGTCTTCAGTGTTGTCAACGTGAAAGTTAAAGTCTCCCACAATAATTGAACAGTCATAATTAACGCATATCACAGACAGGAGATCACTAAAATCATTAAAAAAGTTTGATGTGGACTAAAGAGGCCTGTAAACATTTAGAAACATAGTTCGTACCGGGCTCTTTACCCGGAGAGCCAAATTCAAAGTCATGTTTTCCCAAAAACACCTTTTTGCGCTTCAGTAAATCATTAAACAATGTTGCCACTCCTCCACCTTTCCTTTGCTGTCTGCTCTCGCAAGAAAATTGTAGTTTGGAGGAGACGACTCCAACAGAATATGTGCTTCATTAAGTTAATGTAACCATTTTTCTGTTAAAAACATAACATCACCATTATTGTCAATAATGAAGTTATTAATTAAAAGGGATTTTCCTGACAGAGATCTAATGTTTAATAAAGCCAGTTTATATGAATTAGTGGTTGATGTTGTCTCTGTGGCAGGCTGCATCTGACAGTTTATGACTCTTAAGTGTCTGTTCCTGTTTGTTCCCATTTTGTATTTCTTATTTCTGCCTAGTATCAACACAGATATCCCATAATCTCAGGTAAAAGGCCCAAGCTGATGCTGGAAACTGTTATGTCTGATAAGCTTGTTGCCAGTGCCCGGTGTGTATCACAGAGAACTTATCTGAAGGTACTGAGCACAGGAATGTTCCGTTATACGTAGAGAAGGATCTGGGACTGGTTTTGTCACATAGCTGCGGTTTTCAGAATGGCTATGTGGAGAGGATGTCAACTGTAGGCCAATCTTAAAAACTTTCTTCATGTTATGAGAAAATTCCAGAAAAGTAACATCTGGGCTTTTGTGAAGAAGAGGGGGAGGTGGGTGCAGTCTGGAGTGGTGTCTGTGGGGATGGAGGTTTTTGGTTCTCTTTGGAATTTTAAGGTGAGTCCTCTTGTCCTGCTGAGATCTGGGATGAATCCTCCTGTAGTTCTGACGTAGGCTCTTTCTTTGTTATCTTTCTGGCCATCTTTATCTTGGCTTGTTCGGGCTGTGCTGGGCTTATCGTTTGTTTAGGCACTGGTTGAGCTTCGTTTTGGGACAAAGCTGATGGTGCATGGTTCACAGAATAGTTGATATCAGCCATTTTGCGCCTGACCTATTTAGCAAGAAACCATCTCTGTTGAACAGATGTTTCCTCTCCCAAAAGATGTTAAAGTTGTCTATGAACATTACAGCTGTTTGTTTGCATGTTGTAATCAGCCATTTGTTTAACATCAGATATCTTGCTGAGAAACACCTTGACATTAAAGCCATCAACTAAATTCTGCAGACGAATGTAATCCCCTTTCAATATTTCTGATTTTCTCAGGGCTGCGTCGCCCAATGCTTCTTGTAAGATGAGTTTTTCCAAGGTGAGGCATTTTTTCATGATCTTTGGAAGGATGTCTGATACATTAGACACCAGGCCACAGTTCAAAGAGTTATAAATCAACACCTCTGTGTTTTTCTTGTTACAGAAATGTATCATCCCCCTTATAGATCCATTGCATAATATCAGGGTCCTTGGCCCTGTGGCGTGTTTTTTCTCTGGTAGCTTAGAGTGAAGATTGTTGACATACTTTTGTTGTTGTCGTGATCCTTCTGGGTCTCATCTTGGAGTGGAGCAAATCTGTTTTGTAATGGAATTCCAACATTTGCAGCAGGTTTACTCCTATCATTTGTTGGGAGAACATCCCATTGTTGTTTCACTTTTCTTGGGACATCTCTCTGTGGTCTCGGCCAGTTTTCTTTGTCTAGGTGGGGGGTTCGTTGATCCTTTGGTCTAGCACCCAGAGTGGTCCAGGGATTCTCATTTTCCTCTGGGAACTGTTTGTTCGCTGAGTTGCTGGGCTGGTGGTCCCCATTCGGAATCACAGGCAGCGTT
>NW_015151863.1:7177-14160 GCF_000732505.1 Cyprinodon variegatus
TCAAAGTCCTCTGTGCTGAAGGTAGGCATCCTTTGAATCGGGTGGTTCTTCTCCATATCCACTTCGTGTTGAAGTCTTTCCATAAGAGCGTTTTTCATGAGAACTGCCTCCTCTGAGCTGTTGTAGAGAGGCATCTTGTGTGAAATAGCTGAAAACTAAAATAGTCCACACGGGGAAAAAATCTTAATAAAAAATAAATCAAATAACTAAATCCAACTTTCTGTAGTTTTTGTTAAGAGATAAAAAGAAGATAAAATGACCAGAAAGTGCAAGCAAGCAGGGAGCAGAGAAAGAGCAGATGCTAACCACCAGTCTACAGACTGACCAACTTCATCTATCTCCACTCCACCACCAGTCTCAGGCCTGGGGAGGAAAACAGCCCTATTCTTTGCTCCTGTTCATGCATATCTATCTAAATTTAGCGTTAGGTTTCCTGCCGAGGTCTGAGCACCAAAGACAAAGTAATCGTATCAATACATTTCTCCTAATTGTCTTTTCTCTTCGTGTGAGTTTTTCAGATTGAATTTATAACTGCACTATCTGATAATGATCTGCTAAATTGAAACCTTTTTTGGGGGGAGGAGAACTCTGTTATAGTAATCTGGAAGTTATTTAAAAGTAATAAGAGAGGACAGGGTTGTGAGGAAATACTGTTATTTCTTCACATTTAATGCCATACATCAGCACAAGGTCCAAAGTATGAAAATGAGAATATTTTGGACTATTTACATTTTGAATAAAGCATTAAAGCATATCATTAAAATTCCAACTATGATGACCCTATCAGTATCCAACACCAAATCCAGTAGGAACTTTGAAAACTCATTTAAAAATTCCAAGTAAGGACCTGGTGGATGATACAAGGTTACAAAAAGAAGAGGTTTGGTGGCTTTGCAATTTGGATGAGGGGAAGTAAGGGTTAAATGTTTAAAAGAGTTGTAATTATTAACTGCCTTTGGAGTAATCAGTAAGTCAGACTGAAAAATTGTTGCTTCTCCTCCTCTGTAGAGTCCAGGTTGAAAAGATGGTCTCTCAAACTGATGTTTCACAATCCTTTATTATTGAATAGCCTTGCTTGTGAACACACCGTAAGAGCTACAAAGTACACAAATAAAATCCACATTAGTAACTCATTCAGTATGTTGACTTTAACCTTTTCCACCTCATCAATTTACCGTGAATCATTTTTTACCCTAAATTATTACAACCTTTTTAATCTGGACAATACTTACTTTTAGTGCTATCACCATATTTTGCCATGTATATTTATTAAACCCTTTAGTGTAGTATTTTATAATGCCTTGTACCATGAAATAAAATAAAATGCATAAGCTTCTCTCTGCACACCGATGTTCACGCCACTGTACACATTGCGACAATCTATTCATGTCACTTTCCTGCTCTAGTCCTTTCACAATAAAAGCATGGGCTGTATTACTGCTGGAGAAAAAATAACAAACACTTCGGATTAATTTAAGACACAGAAATATTTTTAAGGACATTTACATCCTCCTGGCCCAGAATTTCTAGGTATGTGAAAATTGAAATTAATAGGGGTTGCCTCATTTATGCTCACATAATCCTCTTGCGGCAGCCAAGTTTCTGTAAGGCAACATAAATCAGTGTGATTATCACAAATCAATTCATTAACTAGCAGACTTTTCGAAGAAAAACCTTATCTTAAATAAACCAATCCTGCTTGTCATGAATGATGCATAATAAATACATGTGTGCATAGTACATTTCTTAACTTATTCTTTTTTGCTTTCAAAGACTTAGCTCTTAGCTTTAGCCTTTCTTAATTTTTAGACCAATATTTGTGTAATAGTAGTTTAGATTTCATTACAAATCTTTTCTTGTTGTCCATGATTACAGGTTCCATCAAGCTCCGCACCCGAAGAAGTCACGTATAGGTAAACAATACTGTTATCCTTTTTTCTCAAATTAATTTTGAATACATTTAAAGGGGCTATATCATCCAAATTTGCCAGAATCCTTTAACTGTTGTGGAGTAAAAATGAGCACTGAGAGATGATTTGCAAGGAAGAAAGGTTTTTATTCCACTCTGCAGAGGAGAACGACACAAACAGCTGAATACAGCTCTCGATGTGATTCTGACTAGGTTGCTGCCCATTCTTTGCATTTATAGAGAATTCTTACACAAGGACATTGAGTCTTCCCAAGAGAAACACTTCATCAAAGGACATAAATATATGTTCAGATAAACATTTCAGACAACTGTTTTCCGTTCACACCAGAGACAGGACGTGAGGATCTTAAATACAATAAGGACCTGTTTATCTATGTTTCCCTCTTATCTAAACTAGGGAGGAAACTCCTTTTCAAACCTCCTTCCTTTCCCTACATCTCAGCATAAAGAATGGAACAATAGATTCTAACTAATCAACATTATTCAGAAAGAAAGAAACGGCACACTAACATTTTATCAGGCCAAGGAAGAAATATTAATCCATACTGTGTGAACAGAACACTATCAGTTCCTTTAAAAGTTGACACAACGTTGATCTTTCAGCACATGCTCTGCACTGTGACAAGAACTGTTCCTTAAAATCTAAGGGCCTGATCAACAAAAGGTCTGTGTGTCTTAATACAGGTGTAATTGTGTTTGTACACACAAAGCAGCTCCTCCACAAAGCAGTGCAAAGTGATTTTCATTTGCAATTCAGCACACAGTCTGATCAATATGCAGATCCTACTCTAATGACCAAACCGTGCAAATTTATGAGTACAGGATATGCAAATGTCAATATTTACCCTGCGCAAAGTGATTTTCCAAAAGAAGCTCCAGGGGTTTCTAAATCTTATTCCCTGCTGCAGCAGCAGTTTTTAAAAATGTTTTTAGTTCTTCTAAAAGTTAAGTACAAACTGACATGCATAAACATCTGTGGTGATTGTGGACACAAAGGAGTGTAAGATATAACAATAAGAGAATAATAGTAATACAGAAAAAAATGTCTACAGCCGACAGAAATGCAGTGTGATGGCAGACAATCTTTATTAATTTAAACGAAGCAAAACAAATGACTGAATTTAAATATTGTGGCATGTTTATAGGTGTTAAATGTTTGCAGACAGAAATGGGGAAGGTTTGTTCAATTGCTCTCAACAATATTTTTATTGTTCGATTTAACAACCATACATAACCATGGACAAAAAATGGTTATGTTTTATTATTACTTTTTTACTTTGATGTTCAGATAGGCTAGGAGGTTGATTATGAATATATATTATGAAAATATTATATAGTAATATTTTTTATATAATAATTAGTATTACCTTCATCTCCATGTCTTCAGACCTCATCTCTCTTTAACTGACACTCTCAAACTGCTGGTACAATACTCAGTCTTCACATTTTAACGGGTGGAACCAAGTCTGTTTGTACATCTTAACACAGCAGTCTTCGTGGTAATCTTTGAAGATCACCTCCAACACGCCCATTTATTGCATGAACTAAAAAAAAATTACACACGTATCTCTTATTTGGAATCTTTGCACTGAGTGCGCATCACACACTGAGAAGTGAAGATGTATTTTTTTTCAGCAAGAATTTTCATCCCTCATAAAATGGAGCCTTATGTCATGATACTGGGCACTAGTGCTGGTTTGAACAAATATTTAAGACATCTATCAGCTCCAAGCAGTTCCCAATCCACCTCCATCAGATTCACCTTTTCACCTGGCTATATACCCAGCTCTCAGACCAGTCATTAGTGCCAGATTATTAAGAGCCATTGGTGAGTTTAATCCAGCATTCTTGTACCTGTCTGGCTGATTTTGCCTCCTGATTCTCTAAGCCTGCCTGAACCCTTTCGGACCTGCCATAGTGAGTTTTGGATCTCTGACCTGTTTCTGTTCCCTGACTTCGCTCTTGGAATTAGAAGGTGACAAGGGAGTGAGTGGACTTTCACTCCTGCCCTATCCCACTCCCACAGAAAAAAATAATGTCCCATCCTAATCCTGCGACAGGAAAAGGAAAAATATTCCTGTCCAATCCCACTCCTGGTAAAATTAATCCCGCTTCCATCCCACTGCAATTCAGAATTACTCCCGCACCTGCACCACCCCCATTCAGAATGACACCAACTCCTGCACCACTCCCATTTAGAATGACTCCCGCACCTGCACCACTCCAATTCAGAATTACTCCCGCACCTGCACCACCCCCATTCAGAATGACACCAACTCCTGCACCACTCCCATTTAGAATGACTCCCGCACCTGCACCACTCCAATTCAGAATTACTCCCGCTCCTGCCCTACTTAAATTTTTGTTGACTTAATTTTGTCTTTTGGCAACCTATTGATCTTGTATTTCTATATAGGACCACTTAAGCTCCCACTTTTAGCCATAATAAAGGCCAGTTAAAGTAAAAGGAATAATACTGAATAAAAAGGATAACAACGATCATGCCCATCTTATTTGAATAAACAAAATGTGCACTGTTGTTTTTTACTTATTCATTTAATTGTTTCCTTTAAACAATGACATTACTTTTATGTTTTCAGTTGCTGAAATGAAAGAAAATGCACTCAGCAAGAGTTCTATGCTCAGTGAGCAAAACGGTGCAAAAAGGCTTTATTTGAACAATTTAAATAGTGCACCTCAATGGTTCAAAAACTCACTTTGTAAAAGAAAAACATTGATTTGATGCATCCATGTTAGAATTTGCCCATAAAAAAAATTAAAACAAAAATACACCCAAAAACTAATTATGGGTTACTGTCAAAACCAACACTTTCATATAATATTTAACACATTCTTGAATAAAGTCTACTAACTTAATATGTTGCTATGCAGGAAGAAGAGTGTATCTATATACTCTAGATTCTACTAGGTGACATGACATCCAGGTTCAATACAATTTGCGACTTTCCTGTCAGCTCTGTGAGTTTAATGACTAAGTCATTACTTCTGACTTTGCTTTGCAAATTAAACTTTTCCAGGTTGAGTTCTCAACCAATGGCTGCTCACTTCATTGTTTTTTTTAATCCGTGTGGAAAACATTAAGCAAAAGCATTGTTGTCCTTTGGGTTGTGTAGTTAATTTGACTTGCATTATTGTATAGGCTTAATGGGAAAAATTACTAAATAGCAGCATGAATCCTAGCATTTTAATTTATTCTTATATTAGTTAGTGTTGTATTTATAATATAACTAATACTAAAATATTAAGTATTAAATATAGCTAATATAAATATATTAGTTAGGAGGATCCTTACTAAAGCTGACTCCCAACGGCAAGTGGCCGATAAATGTTTGTCAATGCAGGTCCTTGATTTTGGGAGGTGCTTCTGATTACATGGCCACCTGGATGGTATTTAAGGAGTGCCATTCCACAATTCAGAGGGTGTGTCACTGTGGTACCAGGTGTCATTGAAGTGCCAGGTATGTCCGGGGCTCAAAGTTCCAGTGGCTCCAGAGGTTGCCGTAGCTCCACAGAGGACCAGACAGGATTAGGGTTGATCCAGGGGTGTCATGACACAGAACACAGGACCCAGCATTCAGGCAAGACATACAGTGGGATTGTTCAAAAAGCATTTATTTAAAACCAGCGGAGTGGAGTAGTAGCGGCTAGGGCATCTAAGGCTTGAACCCTCTACAGGATAATCTGACATATGATGATTATCCATGTGAGTCACTAACCTAGGATTCAAGTTCAGTCCATGCTCGGAGAATGAGGTAGGATCCAGCCAATGGGCTGCCAACAACATGCCCAGATGCTGGAGTCCTGGAGAACATGCAATAGTCCGAAGCCAGGTCCGACAAACAGAACAGGATCTGGTTGGTTCAGAGGTCCAGGAGTCCGAAGCCAGGTCAGGCAAACAGATCAGAACAGGAACAGGCCGGCTCAGGGGTCCAGCAGTCGAAAGACAGTTAAGGCAATCCATTCAGACAGGAACAGGCAGGCTCAGTGGTTGAGAGGCAGGCCAGGTCAGGATTAGGTAATCAGAAACATTCAGGTATGCTAAAAACAATCTCACCACTGAGATCAGATAGGAACAGGCAGGCTCAGTGGTGGAGTCAGAACAGGTCAGGATCATTAAATCATAAACACCAAGAAACTCTAAAAACACTCACCACAGGCTAGAGAGAACAAGTCAGTTATCACTGCCAAGATCGTGACAAGGGGACCGGCCGAGTCTAGGACCCAATCAAGTCCCAAGTCCTGTCGGTTTCCAAAGGTCCCGGTTCGATCTGCAAGAACCAACTCAGAGAAGACCAGGTGGAGGGAGCACGTGCTGGAAGCACATCTCGGGCCACTTAGATCATCCCAGAGATTGTAATTTTAATAAATGCCTTTGAAGGCCTCAAAATGTTTCTGGTTGCAATGTCCTCTGGTTTTGCTGCAGGCATTTGAGACAGGCCATAACACATTCTAATTTTGTTTTTTTCATTTCTGCATTAAAACTACTTCCTGTTGCCTGTCGTCATGGTGACTGATTGGATCGGTTCTACACTTATGACTTTTCATATATGTTACGCATGTGCTCAGCTCTGAGGGGACTGACTCAGCAACCCAGTCTCATGGGAAAATGTACCCCCACTACGTTGGTCCACACTGCAAAACGTAGTGGAGGTACATTAAATTCTATTTTTTTATTTTGTATTCTGAAGATAAATAACTAATAAATAACTATTTATTAGTAAATAAATAACTATTTATTTATCTTCAGAATACAAAATAAAAAAATAGATTTTAATAGATGTAAAACAATGTTGCTACACACTCATGAACAGTAGGTGGCGGTATGCACGCCCCTTCCCTAGAGCCCGGTGGGGAGCGAAAACATTTTGAATGGAAATCAATGGGGAGAAATTAATAAACTTCTGGTCCCAATCGCTCTCTGTCATTGATTCCAGATATGCTGGTTGTGTATTTAAATTGTTTTGTTTTTTTTTTAGTTCCTCTTTGGTCAAAATCTGGTCAAAACCCATCAATGAGATCGCACCAAACAGGA
>NW_015151863.1:14956-16520 GCF_000732505.1 Cyprinodon variegatus
CCACTACGTTTTGCAGTGTGGACCAACGTAGTGGAGGTACATTTTCCCATGAGACTGGGTTGGACTCAGAATTGATTGACCAAACTCAGAGCAGCCTTTGTGAAACCGAAACCACAGAGTTTTCAACCTTAGGCTAGATCAATTTAGAGTTGAGGATTGCATTTCTTGCTTACTCGCTGTTGCTCCCTTTTTCCACTCACCTTTACTTTAGCTCCCTTCCAGTTACTTTTGTCCACACCTGCTCCCAATCAGTTGATTTCTCTTTGCTGGATTCACTTAATTCCCTCCTGAGGCATTGTTCCTCTTTGTTTTGGTTTCTGTGCTCCCTGGTTTGTTGCCAGTTGCCTGTTGCCACCACTTAAATTCTTAAAAAAGAAACTCCATCCACCCAAGGTCTCCCTACTCCCATGCAAACGTTGTAGCACAGGGAAGTACTGTAGCAAAGCACAGCATCCTTCTTTCTCTGGACACATCTAACTTTTTACCAAAATGACTTGGAGGCCAACCAATAATTTTTTTTACATGGTCTCACAAAAGCCAATAACTTAGGAACTGTAAGCCCAAATTACATGTGCAATACATTATTTAAAAGCTAACACCCTCTAGTTTATGAATATATAATTGTGTGAGTAGAACGCAGACCAAGCTGCATCAGTTCAAACATTACTCAAAGTTTTTTATTTAAACATTGTCAAGAGCGCTGTTCTTAACCTAATTTCTTTTTGTTTACACTTTTGTATATAAAATGAGAAAATAAATCTGTCTAAGTCTAATATAACAATTTATCATTTTTACACCTATAATTACATACAAATCTATAAATAAAAATAGTGAAAGTGCTACTTTTCAAGCTAGAATACTCCTCAGTGCCTTTTCTGAGGTGTTAATTTTTTTCAGCCTTAGGCATTGTAATAAAACAAAATCAGTGTCCAAAATAAAAAAAAAGGACTGTTGTTAATATTCAGCTTCGAACTGCGCACTTCTACAGCCGCAGCTGTCTGTGTCTCTCTAACACAAGCCTGTAGCACTGTTCCCCTTTAAATACCCTCGGCACATGTAGGGTCCTTTGAAACCTTATTTCACTAGCTACAAAGCCCAACAGCCCACGTGGTTTAAATCAATAACAGCCAGACTCTTTAAGCCAATGGCGTTACAACACAACAATAGGCCCGTAAGCAACATTATCTTGATGAGCCCCATATGAAGTACAACACCTGATAAAGGTTCAACATATGGTTATAGTTCCATTAATCGGCCAAGAAGATACAATTATGCAATTCTCAGTAGTATATGATCACACACAAAAAAATAGTGACTGTGCAACATTGGTGACAGTGCACCACTACATGTTACAGACCTACCAAATGGTTATCAACCCATGTTATCAACATCCATTTTTTTATGGTGAGATGAGTCTTTTTAACAAAGCTACGCCACAAGAAACCAAATTTAAACTGGCTTAAATAGTTTTCTTTCCCCTTTTAGTGTAAGGTTTTTAGATATGATATATTGTGAAATGTGGCTGAATTGTTATTTAAATTAACCACACTAAAGAACTGATCCC
>NW_015151863.1:16534-39112 GCF_000732505.1 Cyprinodon variegatus
CCCCCCCCCCCCCCCCCCCTTATCGTTTTTATGGTTTAGATATTGTTTATGTTTTTTGTGTTCATTGAGTGATCTTATGTCTTACAGGTTTGTGTGCCCTGGTCCAGGCGTGTTCCAGTGCACTTTTACGGGCCTGGTATTTTTTATGACTCAGGAGGCAGAACTGGAGTATAGGACCGTCCAATGGGATGACAATATTCTCCAGCAAGCAGATGGGATACCTTTTGGGTCTTTGTACGACATCAACTGTTCCAAAAAAGCAGCACTCTGTCAGCTCCATCTCCCACACAATGAAAAAAGACAAGGTAAGTTCATGAAAAGATTAAAATGTGTTTGTCCTTAAAACTAGTGATGGCGAGATGAAGGCATTGAACCGTTTGGCAAAATTGCTTTAACGATCCCAGCAGTTTATGAAGCTTCATGTGAACATGTTACCACCTACTCGTGGAGTGCAGAACTATTTTTGCAAAACTATACTGTTTTTTTGTTGTCCCATTTAAGTTCCTCTGAATTGGTATGTATAATAAAATCTTTTGTAAGTTTTTTTTCTGTGTAATGTCTTGGAAGAAAAAAATATTTAAAGTACACTTTTCTGGCATTTTAGTGAATTAAGCTCAAGCAGACAGTGAACGTTCTTGTGTAAATTGGGCAATGATGAGCAAAATGAAAGGTGTTAGTAATTTTTATTAGAAAATAATAGTTTTTGGTTTTAATCGGGTTGGAATTTATGTGTTCAACCGTCGTTTGACCAAACCAACCAAGCTAACGTTGGCAGTGTTTTTACCCAATCTATCTTTGTAAAAGGACAGCTGACGTCAATAGCAAGGTGACAGCTCACTACAAAGCAATACTACTTAAAACCAATGTTACAACTGTAACCAGTGGCCTGTTCAGATTTTGATCATTATATTGTTTAATTTAGTCAAACTAGCTTTAATCAACTAGATTGTTGTTTTTTTTTAACCAGTCTATTCTTAGAATATATCCAAACCCTATCCAACTGCCCTCAAGTCTCCCACAAACTACCATATCTTGACTGAATACTGAGGCTGTTTAAATGCCTGCCAAAGTTTAGGGTGAGCTGAGCCACTTCCCGAAGCGCTCACGTGGTATGGTGTGTTAGCGAGGCTTCGGACATCATCTATTTTGGCTCCTACCTCAAACGAAGCAAACCTCGATAAGCACCTCGCTGAAACGCCACCTCCACTACTCGACACACGCCTCGAAGCCTCGGCTCATCTCATAACCTTGAAAGCTCGCGAGATCAGGATGGTCTCACGAGGCTAGCTAAAGGCTACCATCCTTACATGTGATCTGTTTGCTTATAATCCCAATGACACAAAACATCCTCCACATTTTTATAAAAACACTTTAATGCGGAGTGATGAGACAAAATCTTACCAGCATTTGAGAAAACACATGAATGTTAACATATTAGCTAGCCACATTAGTGTACGAGTCTGTGGGTGAATGAGTGAATGTAGTGTAAAGCACTTTGGTGAAGTCCTGTGACTTGAAAAAGAGCTACATAAGTACAGGAGATTTACCATTTACCATCTTTGCAAATCCTAAAGGAAATCATTTAAAGTAAACTTGTAAATGTTATTTAATATGTGCGCAATATTAACCTCAGCATGAACCGCCCTACTCTGCCTCCAATTGGCTCAAAGGTCGTCTCATGTCTAAAGTTAACCAATGTAATCAGTAAAGGTAGTGATTGCTAGCCAATTAGAAGTACAGAAGCACAGGTGATGGTTTCACCATCCTAGTAAAATATGGGATTGAAATGAGATTCTGCTTAAATGTTGATAACGGGGGAGATAGAAGTGGGTATACAGAATGCTGTTAAAAAAATAAATAAATTAGCATGAAGCGGAAGGAGGCCATGAGAGTGCAGTAGTGCCGCGAGACTGTGGGACTGTTGGCAGATTGAATTGTTTGGCGTGGAAACAAACAATTGTGGGAGATTGATAAATTGTTTGCAATATAGGAAATATATATTCTGAGGGAATAACTAATCCAAAATGCTGGAGTACAGAGAAGAAAGCTCTGACAGTCTGACAGAGTACATTGACAAGTGCTTTGAGCAAACAGTGACAGGAAAAACAAGTCAAGCAATGGCAGGTAAATCAGTCTCTAGTCCCAAGCGGAGCTGCAATGAGGATTTGCCTGGAGCGATGTCTCCTAATAGCGAGGATTCGGCAGACATTTAGTTGTCAATTGACACTTAATTATCAAGTTTTGACGCTCTGTTGTCCCTAGTAGAAATTCTACACAAGGAATTCCAAACACTGCGGGAGTCGTTGCAGTTCAGCCAGCAACAGGTTCAGCCGCTGGCTACAGAGAACACGACCCTAAGGGAGACGGTGAAATTGCCAATGGAGGTAATGAGCTGAGTCTCATCAACCTCCAGGCCTCTGGGCCCGCAGTATGATGGGACATCTTGTGTTCTCTGGGATTCTGGAACAATCCAATGAGGACCCTGAATAGATTATTAAAAATTTAATCAAGACTCAGCTGAAGTTTCTGGAAGAAATAGTGGAAAACATCAGCTTCCACCGCATGCACCGCCTGGGAGGGAAGAGACCTGATGCACACAAGCAAGAATCAGGTCTCTTGTTCTTTTGTTTTCCCTGTGCCCTTTTGCAGGAGCTCCACCTGGATTGCCCATATGGAACAGTTTCTTTTTTCTAAACATAGTAGCTGGTTTTATGATTTTGTTGTCTTTTTTTCTTTCTTCTGTCTCTCTGTCAGGTTCAGCGTTATCGGTCACAAGTAAATTTGGTAACACAATCTCACCAACAAGGCCTCCCTTAGCAAAGCAAATATTCAGTATAGCACGGTACTCAGATTTCAGTTCTGCTGCCATAATGCTGAACAGGACAAAGAAAGTTTATTTCTTATAACTAGGGGTGTGGGAAATAATCGTTTTGGTGATATATCGTGATATTCGGCTGCCCAATATAATATCGAACTTTCACTTCTTAGTATCGATTTAAAAAAAAAATGGTTACAAAAAACATTGATGGGAAAATGGGCTACCTCTGCAGCACCACTCTGGCAGAAAGCGCTGTGGAGCCCTTTAACTGTGCGTGCAGCACCAAATCTGTATTTGAGGGAGTCACAGTGGAAGAAAACCCCAAACAACATGGATAATAATACCTAAACAATATTTTCTGATGAAAATATACAGCACTTGCTGTTTTATCTCATCATTTGATTTTGATAGCTGGGGAAAATATGGCAATATATAGTGATACTGCAATATCGTGATATCGTATCGTGACCCATGTATGTGCTGCGGTGGCGCTAAACCTTTTTTGCCCTCCTACCGCGCTTCCTGGTTATACTCTTACAGCAGTGTGTTGCAGTAAGCTTGACACAGACATTTTTGATTTATGCTCAATATTGAAGTGTGGTCTGTGCTACACGCTGTGGGTCTAGATACGGTCGAGGCAGTGAGGAAGTGGGGGCGAGTTTAGTCCGAGGATGGAGGGACATGAGGGCCAAAAAGCGCAGAGATCCAGGTGGAAAAAGGGTCCCAGTGTTCTGGCGCACCTCGCTCTTCTAGCGGGTCAAACTTCAAGAGTTGTTTTCCACAATTTCGGTCATAAAAACAAACCAAGACGGCATCCTGTTTGCAACACTGTTTTTGGTCAGCTACAATTTGGGAGAGATGCAGCAGAGCGTCTGTGAAGGGGGCAGGGACGTTGACACTCTGGAGCCGAGGTATTGCATTGCACTCATTGCACTGATTTTATGCAGTATTTTTAAAGCGAGGCCTTTCAGAATCTATAACGCTGGGGCATTATTATTTTTCAGTAAATAAGGTTTTAATAGGAATAGATGGAGTTCAACTTTTCTACTTCTGTTATTTGCTGTTTTTTCTAAAAAAAAAAAATGCACAACATTATTACAGCTTTCATTTATTTATTTCAAATTTCAAACATTGTCTAGCCTGTAAGGTAAAAAAAAAAAGAACCAATTAATTGAATCGAATCGTATTGTGGGTTTTTTTTGAGTATCGAAAATAATCAAATCGTTCGGTCACGAAATCGATACTGAATCGAATCACCATGATGGATGTGATTTACACCCCTACCATTCACGTGTAAAACAATGTACCCCACCCAGAGCTGCTGCACTGTGGGGATTTCAGTGTCTGGAGAGCTCGCTGTGATTCTGTGGGTGGCAATTACACCTTGAAGGAGACACGTGCAGAAACAATTTTAGTGTAGGACTGCTATCTTCACGTGTTGAAACCTGTTGAAAGTCTCAATATACCTGCTACCCAGAAGCCTCTCACCAGAGCCTGCGACAGCTGGCCTGCTACAGAGAATCCGACACTCATTATGCCTAAAAATATAAACAATTTTATTCTGTGATTTTTTTTATTGTTTCCCTCGTTTTTCTCAGTCTCTCAATGATGATGGACTGCGTGTCTTCCTGAGTTAGCATGGCTGGCCCATAGCATGGGAGTTATTTTGTTCCACATGCCACATATCAGGAAAGCTCTTCCTTTGTTCTTAGGGCTCCCACCGCCACTTAGCATCTAAACGTTCTGAAACTCAGAGAAAAATGCTGCAAACAGTCTGTTTGGAGTTGGTTTTGAAGTTAGCCATTAGGCGAGGCCTCTGGTCAGTCTGAAGTTTCTGGTCCCTGGGCATGGATAATGGTGGTGCTTCTTCCATTGTAAACCTCAAAGAGCAGAAGAAGAAATCATGTGTGGTGTGGTGTTCTGTCTTCAAATTCTGTGATGTGCAAAGGCACACCTCTCTAGTGCTGAGTTTGAATTCTGCAGCTGTGTCCTTTGAAGGACAGATTTCTTGGCTGATTACGTCATGCCGTGACTCCTTCCTTACCCCGTTTTGAAGTACAGGTCCGGTGTATCCTCCGTCGCCTTGGGTATCCTATGATTCATTGCAAGTCAAAGCAAAAAACGTAATGGCACCAAACAGTGTTAAACATTGTAAGTGCAGTTTAATATAATACAAGCATGTGAATAGTTATGTCTGAAATTAATGAAAATAATTGTTTTAAATGGTTATTGAATCACATATATGGCAGGTAATGTTCGGTTGATAGAAAGTTTTCATCTTTCCCTGTGCAAACAGATCTGGCTGACGTTTAAGCACAGATTCCAATATATGTGCAGTGTGGGGACTATAAATCTGATATCTGTGACGACTGTACAGCTGCTGAAGCTCCTCGAAAATGTTACTCGCATAAAGAACAATAGTGAGGAGATCAGTACCTATTCTTTGCCTGCTTTCTGAGTCAACTGTCACGGTTGCAAGGCAACAGAGTGAGGGGCGGTGAAGGCTGGAGAAGGCTTGACCTATTTGAATCTATAGCCACACTCTTGCAGCCTCCTTATTTTCATAGCCTTCAAAGGATGTGGTCCAGGTAGACCAGGTCCTTGGAGGATGCAGCTGCTGAAATCGAACACACCCTAGGAGTGTCTTATGTTACTGTCTTGAGGGAGTAGTGTTGTAGAGCAAGTCAGCTGCCGAACAAAACTTTAATCTTCCTCACTCAATAGACCCGGTTAATAGAAAGCATGTACATTGGTTCCCAGTTTCCAAAATTATTACCACAGTTTATGGGATAAGAATACAATTAAGTTTCAAAACATTTTAATAACTGAAAAATAATCAAACAGAACAACACAGAAATGGAGGCTGCTGAGGATGAGCGGACCGCAGCGGCTGCAGGGGGGCAGGGAAAAACAAATCACCAGCACTCTGGATGTGGGAGAAACAAAGTTAAGTGACCATGATCATCTGACAGAAGATAGTTATCAGAGTGAGCCACTTACCTGGTTTAACCGTTCAGTCCTTCCACTCTGAGGATGGCAAGATACAGCCGATTGACTGCCAAACAAGATGTGGCCCAGAGCTTTCCAAAGTGCCCAAGATGCAGCAACACCAGTGAACAGGCAGGAGACCGATCCAGGTCATAGAAACTGTTCAATACCTGACTGTGAGATATACAGGAGTCTGCAGCCCAGCCTGGGTACGAACCAAACAGGAACAGACAAATCCAGGATCTAATTATATTGACAAGGGGTTACTTTAAGACCAAGAAGGAGGGTGAGAAACTGCTACTTTTGCTGCACAAACTGGTACATGAGTATCAAACAACTTTCCTTGTACAGGTCCAAAAAAAAAATACTCAAAATCTAAAAAAATCAGAGAACACTGGAGCAAAGATTCCACTCCTCACCCAAAAAGTTGCACATGAGATGAACCTGGATGTGTCACCATCACAACAATCCAAAAGCAGTTCACTTGTCATATATGGACAGAGCGAGCACCAAAGCACAATTAAAACAGATATAGCAGAATGTCAAAATGTAAACAAACAAAGCAGCCACAGCTACATACCTTTGAAGGCATCCAGAAGCCATTTATAAATCCAATCTTCAATTGTTTAAACTCTATTCATCCATTAGGGTCCACAGTTTAAAAGTAATCCAGCATATTAGTAAAAAAAATATTCCATGATGAGAAAATCACCCATAATCTCTGGTTGCTGACATCAGAATAGTTAGCTGGTCATAGCTTATTCTCAGCATCTTGCAAATATTTACTTCTAATATTTATTTCCTCGGTTGTTAGCCCAGAATGTTTGGTATGGTCTTTACATCATCTTCTTATCTACAGTACACAAGTGTCTGCATATTTTTATGGCGCGATTTGAGCTAGATATAGTCCTTGAAATCTCACCTCCGGTTCACTTCCTTTCAGCCAGTGACGCGGGATGACGCGGGATGTTGGGCTTTGTAGCCAGTGAAATAAGCTTTTACAAGCCCAAATGTGTGTAGTTTATTTAAAAGGGGTACCACATTACAGGCTTGTGATAGAGAGAAACAAAGACACCTGCAGATGGAGCCATTGAGCGTCGCTCCAAGCTGACACCAAAAGTTCAAAACCCCACAGCTCTGGAACTGTTGTAGCTAGAGGTCTGACATTTTCTGCATTTGTGGTTGACATGATGTAGAGCAAATTTAATATTTAATTGTATAGTATTTAATTAAATATATTAGACTTAGACAGACTTATTTTGTATACACAAGTGTAAACAAAAAGAAATTTCGTTTAGAACTGCTCTCTAGGCAATTTCCTTTTTTTAAGTGCAGCATTGATAAGGAAAGCAGCAGTTGTTGAGCTATTATTACTGCCTCCAGCTCCTGAAGCACATATTATATACACTGATTGTGAAAAAAAGCGGAAAATACTTGCTTCAGAAATGTTTTGTGGCCAACAAAATGCTTCAGTGTTATGCTGTGGGTCAAATAGTAAAGCAAAGCATAGTAAAGGCATTTGGCATATTTGGAGATTTGTGGCGACGCAGGTAATACCAAAAGTTCAAAGCCACACAGCTCTGCGACTGTTGTAGCTAGAGGTCTGAACATTTCTGCAGTTGTGGTTGACATGATTTAGAACAAATGTAATACCTTTTATCAAGTATGTCTTTATTACTGCTGTTCAAAAAAGACCTATATTTTCCGAGAATAAAAAAAATTTGAGTTATGTTTGAAACAATGCAGCTTGGTCTGTGTTCTACTCACTCAATTTTAATATTGTATATATTTATAAACGATAGTGTAGCTTTCAAATAAAGTATTGCACATGTAATTTGTGCTTAAAGTTCCTAAGTTATTTGCTTTTCCATTTGGGTAAGCAAAATAGGTGAGAATTTCCCAAAATGAGGTGGGTTTTAAGAGGATAAACTCAAACTAAGATGGGAGTGCTGAAATATCTCAAGTCATACAGTAAACAGTTGTTGTAACTAGTTGTATTGAAAAGCTTCCACAGTTTATTCTTTAAGGAGAAAGCCTTTTTTTTTAATTTCTGTAATTTCTACACTGAATTACATGCTCATATGTAAAATATGAAACTGAAATAGTACCTTCACATTTTGATTTGTATCTTTCACAGTTTTTTCCATTGAAGGCCTGCTATCCGCCATTCACTTTTCCAGTGAACATGGACCAAAAATCCTTGAACCACTGAAGATTACCGACACTCATGTAATCGTGGAGGTCTCTGATCTTTCTCGTTTTGGTTTGGTTTTGAGGACCTTTACAAGGTTCGTATCAATCCCAGTACTAAGGGAAATCCTGTCACATCTTCTATCAAACTGGAGAGAAAACAAAGAAACTGATGGGATTCCACCAGACCAGGTATGGAATATTAACATATTTTATCTTTCTCACCAAATTACTCTGAATAGACTTATGTTTTTCCAAAAGTAACTAAACCATTAAATTTTCTCTGCATATAAAACTTATAAATTGTGCCTTAAAGATGCTATCTTAATCATTAATTTTTGAACCTCCTTTTGTAAACTTGTTTAATTCTTGAATACCCTGCTTAAAATAATGCTAGCACTGCTCTTACTGAATTGAAATAGGGCAACTGCAATTGAATTGTCATATTGGTTAAAATGGCACAGCTTGCACAGGTCTCTTGTCTCGTTTTTCTTTTTCTTTTTTATTGGTAGCCAATACAGCCACATTCACAGCCATGATTACAAAAACACTGTCAAACATAGTACTAAATAAATGCACCTTAAAAACCATCTCATTCGGACACATGCCACCATGCTGGACTTGGAATTGCAAGACTAGATATGCAGAGTTTATAATTGAGAATTGTATCATCTATTGGTTACACTGAATTTTATTTTGAGTTCAAAGTGTTATCAGGAATTTCAGCTCTTACTGGAAAGCTAGTTCTGTTGAGTTAACTCATTAAAAAGAGTTGGGTCTTTTGGCTCCAAACAGGATCCACAGATTTTGTTGCATAAAAACTATACTACTGTAGATATAAAATTCAATTACTAAATTAAATACCCTTCATTATTCAAAATGTTAATTTATGTGGTACATCAAATAGGGACAACAGCTAATAGAATATATTAAATTAAACTTTGCATAGCGTTTGAACTTTGAAATGGACTCTCACAGTGTATTGCCTGTCAAAAGAACACCTTTCTCTCTGTCTCAGGCTTTGAGAAAACAGGCCATAATAAAAGTTTGCTTAAATGGAACAAAACTACTCAGACTATTTTTAAAAATGCAAGGAGTAGAAAGTAGGGATAATTGTAAAAAATGTAAGGAGTAGAAGTAATTACTTAATTTCTACTTAAGTAAAGTAACAAAGTATTTGTACTTTGCTACTTGGTGCCTCTGCACATGCATGAATAATGCTGGTCGGAGTAGGATTAGAGCAGGGGTCGGCAACCTGCGGCTCTGGAGCTGCATGCGGCTCTTTAGCCTCCCCCTTGTGGCTCCCTGGAGCTTTTTCAAAAATTTATGAAAATTGATTTTTTTGGTTTTAATATGGTGTGCAGGTTGCAAACAAAAATGTATGTTTTCCAATGCTTTAAACATTTGTGTTATAAATAAATTTAAACAATAATTTGCGTCAAAGCCATAGTGATCATAACTTGGAACCAGCATGGCGCGGTGCCAGGCAAACAAAGCTGCAGGTGTGTCTCGCAATATGAATCCCAAAGGGAAAAAAAGGAAGATTGCTGATGAGAAAAGAGGATTCAAATAGGCCGACTCATGTGCTTTCATTATCAATGCTGAATGATTGCCTGCATTTTCTCTTTGTAATGAGAGGGTGTCAAAAAAAAAAGAAAAATTGGGAAAGGCATTTCCAGGGAAGGCTAAATCTGCAGCCGACCACCAAGCTGGAAGTGAGAGAAAAAGTGCGTTTGCAGGATAAATTAGAGGAGCGCAAAGATAGATTTAAGAAGTGGATTGCATTTCCAAACTCCACTACTGCTGCTAGTTTTGTTGCAAGGATGGAAAACCATCCATAGATCAAAAAGGTAGCGCTTTGATGCAGGTATCTGAACTTTCTTCCATTTTTTCCCCAAATCCTAAAAAATATTAATCAGACCAAGGAACGATGGTGACGGAGGATGTGGGATTTCGGGGCTAGAGAGCACAGCTCTGATGTCAATTTCTGCTTGGTCCTCATGACTCAATAAACTCCTCCCAACAGAAACACATCCACCATAGAAAGATTTCTTTATTGTGTTTCTATAATTTCATCATTGCAAGAAAACTTAAACCGCACAGTAAAGGTGGTGAAGCGGCGCTCGGTGAACGGGTGCGCAATGGGAGCGTTCCCTGTTCCTCTGTCACCTCAGGCTACTATGTGACATTTGCTTCAGTATAAACATTTAATCGTGAATGCTTATTATATATTTAAGCCCATATAGTCCTTTTCTATAGTGGGATAATACACTTAGAGCCCGTGTTGCTATATGAGGCTTATATAAGGCTTTTACATTTTTGCGGCTCCAAACAGATTTTTTTTTTTTTTTTTGGTCCAATAGGGCTCTTTGAGCAGTTTGGGTTGCCGACCCCTGGACTAGAGCCTTCCTTAAAAGAACTACAATGTAATGCATGTGAATTTATTGTTGTTTTTTATTGAAGGAAAAACAGAGGGAGCGTGCGCTGGAGGCAGAGACACAGTTTAAAGACCAGCGGAGGCAGGTATGATAACTGAGGAGCTGGGTCACTAACCTGACTCAGGAGGACCAGAGCACGATGTACCGTTTTGAGGCAGAGAAGCAAGTTAGGAGTAGAAGTCCACTCGCAGACAAAGTTTGCTGGGGCACAAGCCAGGGGGCGGCCGACAGGGAGACGAAAAGATCCAGTTGGGTTTTCCAGAGACGTGATCCAGAGGGGTCCGGGTTCAGCAACAGTGAGACAGAGATCCAGCGGCAGTACAGACAGGGAGATACAAGAGGGAAGGTCCAGGTTCGTGAACGGATAGGTTTCAGAGATTCACAATTCCACAAAGGCAAAATCCAGTACTCATAGACAGGCGGGGTCAGGCTTACAGACAGTCAATCCAGGAAAAACAGGGTCCAAAGTCCAGAGGCAGATCCGATCATGTTTCCAGGCAGGCAGACGAAAGCAGATCAGGTCGGGCAACAGACAGGCTTGCAATAGAACAGCTGCAAGGTTCTCACCAGTAGGTTCCAGACGATTTGGCAGCTAATTTGAACTGGACTTATAAGCAGGTGGAAACAAGTGAAACCAGTTGAAGTTAATTGCAGGTGAGGTGGAGCTGAGCAGGAGTGCAGAGTGGACAGATTGGCGGGAAATATTTGGCTAGCACTTAATGTGGTGCCTACTGATGTACTTCCACTGTGGCTTAAATGTCCTTCCCGTTTTAAGGCATTAGGATTGAGCTGTGACTCTCCTTTCCCGCACCACGTAGAAAGAAAGTAGCTTTCTCGCCCCTTTTAATGCAGTTTTCACAAAAAAATTAAACCATAGGCCTCACTTCAAAGAGCCTGCTCTTATAATGAAAATGTTTGCAACCAACTCATGTCATCTTCCCTACATCCTGACAGTACCCCTGCTTAACCTCCTCCACTTGTTTGTTATTTGGCACTGCCTACTCTAGTGGCTTGTTTTTATTTGTTTGGGGTTGGGTTATGGCCTGTCCACAGTGTACCCTGCCTCTCAACAGTAGACAGCTGGAGATAGGCAATGCACTCTTCACTTGTTTGTTTGCTTTTTTGTATAATCATTTAAAAAAAAAACTTTTTTCCAGGATACTGAATACCAGAAATACAAGGAGAATGTCAGGTCCGCTTCTTACTGCAAAATCACCAAACAATGGGAATACCTCTTGCAATATCCAAGAGCTTCAAGGGATAATGAGATCCAACCTGAGGTAAAATCTAATCACAAACGTACTTGGTTGTTTTGATAGATCTGTCCTATTGCTCAGCTTTGAAAAAGCACCATGAGTTTAAAATATATATATATATTAAACACTTTGTGGGTCTGTTTAGATTAAAAACCTGTGCTCTTTGTTTTTTAGAAAGCAGAAGATGACCCCCAAAAAACCAATCGTCATATCCGTTGGGATGAAATTTTAATAAGAATTCAAGATAAATTCAAAAAAGTGGAGTATGACGCTGATTTGACAGGTAAAGTCTTTATCCACTCTGTGACATTGCTCCATCTGTTTCTAGAGAAGACAGTACTAAACTAACTTCAAGATCACAGACATGTCATGTTTAGGTATTACTAAATTCTTATTGGTGATATGTGAGTCTGTTAAACTCTAATAATACCTGCCTGTTGTGTGTCAGAACTAATGTTTTCCCAAGTACTTTGCTAATTAGGACAGTTCCTCAGTCCGAATTTTCATAAGGCGGGAGACATGGATGTCTCCTCCTCTGCTAACGTGTATGATGTAATGATGTGATGATGTGGCAGACTTGAGTTGTATAAAATGCTTCTTTAACTGTGAGTCTGGGCCACTTCAACGATAAGCAAGCCCATGCCTTATAGTGCATTGACACCGAATGCGTTTCCAAAGACCAGAGTGAGCAATGTATATGTTAGCCCTATGTAGAGGTGCATTCAAGTGCACATCGTAGCAAAGCAATACAATGGATGTGTTTCTAGCAAGTTGCATCAACATAAAACACAGAAAATAAATGTTGACATGGATGAAGTTAAAAACGTTCTTAAGAGGTGTTGGTTTATTAAAGAGTTATTTTAAATTTAGCCCTCTCAAGGACTGGTAAATCATTCAAAATTCATTCTCCATGGCTTCAGTGTTGATAAGCACTGGGACTCTACAAACTTAGGTCTCTGTAGAATCTTGTGAATCCAGGGATATTGAAGCTGAGGCCTTTTTTCAGCTTTCCATAAAAAATAAAGTACTGGTAAAATTGCCTGCAATTTAATTTTTTCACATTAACAAACACGCAAAAATCGATCTTGGATTGCTGTAGCTTGAATAGCTCGACGCAAAACATGTACACCAATCACTTCGGAGTATTTTGGCTTAAGGTGGGACATGTAGCTCTGACAAAAACAAGAGTCTGGTTGTAGAACAAATTATGTCCGAAGTTACGTTCTACTTGGATGATTCCTTCCACTACTGACTGTTTTATCTAAAACTGATGAAATAAGTTTTTAATTCATGTAACATCATCAAGATTTTCGTGTGGGCTACATTTCTGTTGTTTAAATATTCGATTTATTTTTTTTAGGTCAGCCTAACTCGGCTTGTTAGACATAGGAGGATTTCTTCTGTCAATGTCCTCCTTAGAGGGTAAATTAAATGCCGTGATAAATGTGAACAATCTCAAACATTTCTCTCCTTTCTCTCTTCTTTTCCCTCAGATTCAGAATATTCACCTGACCCTCCTCTCTAGGTAAAGGTTTCTAATCAGTAGCACATATTTCAGGGATCATAAAATATGTTAGTAGTTTGGCACTATGTAAATCAAAAACAAGAAGGACAGATTTGACTGATTAAAGAGCTTTTCATTGTGTATTATATATTAACATATTCCAAACTTTATTCTGAATTTCACAGGATGCTGAAAAGTTGATCATAGAGCACAAAGTTGAGCTCATTGAATGTCTGATAACAGATCAACAACACATTCTGCAGCACGTACATCAAGAATTTATCATCACAATGAAAGAATACACAAATCTGAAGTCTTATCGCCAGCCAGAAGAGGTTGTTACAGAGTTGATTGACAATTGTACACATTTCCAAAGCTGGTTCACATCTTGAAGCTTAATAATAATGGAGACAGTTAACCCTTCACCATACCCTTACTGGGTTAGAACACTTGAGGCAAAGCTTAACCCTTTTTTTGTCTGCCTTTCAGGTTAGTTAAAAAACAATAACTTTCTATTTTTCTTTTTTTCAAAATCCTATGATAAAATAGGCTTTAAAGTTTCTAAAATATAGGTTACAGTTTTTATTTTGCATGTATATTTTTGGTTTTATAGCTCTTTTGACACAGAAGATACATTTTACCTGTCTATAAGAAATTGTTGACTCTCAGAAAAATCGTTCACTGTGTGGTCATTCTCTACCATATCTCCCTATGGCTACTAGCATTGGAAACTAGAGATTCTAGCATTTCCAACAAGTATATCACATCTACTTCTTACATGTCCCGGTGACATAGTTTCCGTGCATATCAGAGAAAAGAAAATAAGTGCTGCTTTATACCCACAGTAGACAAAGTCTGCCTTTTATTTTCTTTTTGTTTTTTCTCTTCTGCGGTGTGAATTATTAGTTTTTACCTGGAGTCACAGTAGCAAAGAAGAAAAGACAAACCATTCATGTGGCCTTAAAGAAAATTATGAGGGAAAGTAAGCCTACGATAGACAGAACTTAAGATTCTTGCTAGGATTCTGAAGAAGAGCAACTGTTTATGAGAAAGTTATGCATCTTTACCTTAATTGTCAACAATTATTTTTATAAGTCATGAATAACATGGTTGTTTTATGGTAGTTTGATATTTTTGGAGCACTGTGGGTAATAGTTTATCATGTTGTAATAAGAAAGTTTGGCTTCCCCACTCCTCCCTCCCCCTGCACCTGCTGCCCTGTAAAAGCCAATTAGTTATCATTACTTTAAAAAAGAATGCAAACCGGTTGCATTAATAAAAAATTGGTACAGTAGACTAGGCATTTTGGGTTTTGCTTAAGAGCTTTATTTGCAGAGTACGCCATGCAAAAAAAACTGCGCTTAAAAAACATGTGTTGAGTGTCTGAAATGTCTGTACCTACATTTTTTTTTTCTTTCAGTTAGCAAACAACTTTTAAGTATAGATTACGGCAAACTTCTGAATTGGATTTTAGTGGGTGTGACTTATTGTTACTAGTTAGCTTAACTCTAAATAAAGGAATGTTCACTTTATATTCCATATATTATGAATTTTTCACAATAAATGACCAATACTCCTCAAATATAAGTGATAACATATTGTTGCTAACATAGTAAATTGAAATTATATGTAGTAAGTCTGAACTTCTATTGGATTTTACAGTGTACACAACAGAAGCATTGTTTTTACTGTAGGTTGCATTATCAAAAAATTATTTTACAGTGTCTTTTGTCATTTAAACTTTTCCAATACACCTTTTCACAACTGTGTTGTTGTTGTTTTTTTTTCAATTTTAAAAATTTTGCTTTGTCATTAATGAAAATAATAAAAAGAGATTATTCAGCTCATTTTCTCTTTATTTTATTGATATTATTGTTACGAATCGGATAACAACTGCGTTTAGTTGATATGATGTCACATCCTGGACTGATGTTACTTAAATCTGACCACGGCAATTTAGCTTCCTCCTCCATTTGGTCCTCTTCTGGATTTACAAAAAGACCCAATATCCAAGCTGGACTTCATTTTCCACTTGGTGGAAACTCCAGAGCTGTGGTCCAACTTTGCTTGTGAAAAGACTGCATCCTGTTTTTCAAAGAAGCGTTGAGCTCAAAACCCAGCATCATCTGTTTCTGGTAATGTCTGTTCTTATAATGGATGAGGAGACTGGAATCTCTGCCTGTGGATCGTCGCTGTGTGTCATTTCGGATCCCTGAACCATCCAAGCTGCTGTTCTGCCTCTCAACCTGAGGGTTAGCATAACCCCAGCTAAGCTGCTCCCTCAAGGAGTTCTTATAAGCTCCATAAGTGATATAGAAGTTAAGATTCTACAAAGTCTAAGATCTCACTCCAAAGGAAAGACAAAAGGGGAACCAGACCACACTCTCCAGCAGCTAAGTTAGGAATCTTTCCTAATTTGCTATAAACTGGTAATTTCCCCTAGCAAGGAGAATTAGTAGTTAGTTGTTGACCAATTGTCCTTTTTTTAATAAACCATTGGTTAAATAAAAATAGATCATTGTACTAAATTGATCTCTTTTTATTCTGTCATGATCATCAGACCAGGAACAGGCTGGTTCAAGGTTCCACGAGTCCACAGACAGTTCAGGCAGGCTAAACAGCTATTACGGTAGCATTTTGCACTGCTGTTAACAGTAAGATGATTAAAATAATGCCCAGCTTGTTGGACTGTAATGATCCTTATGAATCTCAGCTGCCATTAAAACACAAGGAACAAAAAGGGCGCACCAATTTTGAAACAGGCGAAGAGGTAAAAGCTGAAGTTCGTCATCACATCCCAACACAACTGATTTGTTGTGTTGATTTGTCGATTTGTTTTATTTGGATTGAGCTGATCCCCTGATAAATGTTTGTGTCATGTCCAGTTTAAAAAATAATCAACAAAAATAAGTAAGACAAGACCACGGTTTACTGCTGGCATGAGTAAAATAGACTCGGATTTAAAACTCCTAATCTAATCTGGTTCAGTGGTTCTCCAACAAGAGTTCAAAAAGTCTTTTTAAAGATGTTTTAGAACTCATTTATGACCTTAAGTTTATATTTAATAAAGTTAGTTGTTATAAGTTGTTTTTCTGATTTATGGTTGTGATTTATGAGCATAGACTTCCAGGCTTAGGTGTGCTTTTCTACTACTCAGTTTAGATATATAATATCTAAGATGGATGGATGAATGTTATTATTATATAATAGATATATAACATTTCTTATGAAAAATAGGAGTCAGTAACAGGAACAATCAGACACGATCTGCATTATCTGAAAATTATGGAGTAAGAGACAACTACCCATCTAATGTTAATTTATTATGCTGTTTTGCTCCAAATTTATCCAAAATAAATATTAATTAGCATTTCTAGTATTTAATCAGATGAGATAATTTGTTTTCCTGTTGTACATTCTGATGTTTTTGGAAGTAATTTTGATTAATGTCTCTGTTTTAGAATAGTGTAAGACTGATAAAAGAGGAGAGAGAAAGAAGATAGGAAGACAGAAGACTGAATGAGAGTGGAGGAAAACTGGAACACTGATGGGAAGAACAGTTAAAGAGAAGGAAGAAAAATGATCAGACAGAAGTCAGAAGGTAGTGGTGCCCCAGTGGTTAGGGCATAGAGCTTGGAATCCAGAGGTTCTGAGTTTCGAGCCTCACTCCCACAGACTGCCACTCTGGGTCTCTGAGCGGGACCCTTAACTCTACACTGCTCCCTGGGCGCTGCACAATGGCAGCCCACTGCTCCACAAGGGGATGTGTTAAATCCAGACAGGCAATTTCGTTGCTCTGTATTTGTGACATTTTTATGACAATAATTTGCTGGAAAATGGAAAAAAAAAGACCTATTTTGGTTTTTCTTTTCCACATGTGACTATCCCCTCAGGACGGGGGTGTTTGTTTTAATATGGTGTGCACGAGGTCAAACAAAAATTTATTATGTTTTCCAATGCTGTAAATATTTGTATAAATATACATTTTTATATAAATAAATGTATACAATAATTTGGTGGTAGGCAAACAAAGCTGCAGGTGTGTGTTGGACCATGGATCCCAAAGGGAAAAAAAGGAAGATAGCAAATGAGAAAAGAGGATTCAAAGGATGGCCTGAATATTTGCTTTTATTATCAATGCAGAAGGATTGCCTGCATTTTTTGCTTTGTAAAGATTTGGAAAAAAATAAAAGGTAAAAAAAAAGATTTGAAAAGGCATTTCCAGGGAAGGCTAAATATGCAGCCGAACACCAAGTTGGGAGTGAGAGAAAAAGTGCGATTGCAGAACTTCTGGATAAATTAGAGGAATGCAAAGATAGATTTAAGAAGTGGATTGCAGCTCCAGACTGCACTACTGCTGCTAGTTTTGTTGCTAGGATGGAAAACCGTCCACAGATCAAACAGGTAGTGCTTTGATGCAGGGATGGGAACTTTCGTCTATTTCTCCCCAAATCCTAAAAATATAAATCACACCAAGGAACGATAGTGACGGAGGATGTGGGATTTCAGGGTTAGAGAGCTCTGCTCTGCTCTGATGGATGTCAATTCCTGCTTGGTTCCTCATGACTCAATCATCTCCTCCCAACAGAAACGCATCCAGCATAGAAAGATTTCTTGATTGTGTTTCTATAATTTCATCAATGCAACAAAACCTAAACCGAGCGGTGAAGCAGCGCGAGATGGGAGCATTCCCTGCTCGTCCATCACCTAATGCTGCCATGTGACAAATGCTCCAGGATAAACATTTAGTTATGAATGCTTATTGTATATTTAAGCTCACAGTCCTTTTCTATAGTGGGATAATACACTTAGTGCCCCTGTTGCCATACGAGGCATATATAAGACTTTTACATTTTTGCAGCTCCAGACAGATCTGTTTTTCGTTTATTTTTTGTCCAATATGGCTCCTTCAGCAGTTTGGGTTGCCGACCCCTGGATTACGGGTTCTCTAGCAGCTTGTGGTCCTCCTCCATGAGGTCCAGGACCTGACGTTGTCCTTCTTGAATAAGGTTGGTGGAGACCTGAGCTCCTGCTGGTTGAACTGGGAGCTGCTTCACTATCTGCTGCAGCAGCCGTCAGATCAGACCATCACTGTCAACCTGAAAAAGAACAGCTTCTTACAGGAGAAAGCTTCAGAGCTGCTGCCCTTTCTGCACAGGATGGTGCTTCAAAGGTGGAGGTTATGATTCTTCTAATGAACAGTTGATCTGATCTCCCATCAGCCTCTGGTTCCTGGAACTAAACAGTGTTGTTGTGGATCCTCTGCCTGCTCCGAGGCCCAGGCCCAGCTTTGTGAGGACTTCCATCAGAGAGATCTCCTGATGATACATGATACCTGCTTTGCTGAGGTCACTGGATCATTTGATCAACCTGAGCTACACAGAGCTGGACTCAGAGGACTGTGCTTCCTCTGCTCTTCATCCTCAGACACAATGAGTTAAACTTTGCACAAGCAAGAGACAATAAATAATTTAATACAGCTGTGTTGGAACAGGGACGTAACTAGAAATTAAAGAGCTGAGGTTATAAATGACCAGCAACATCAATATGGGTGTCTGTTGTGAAATGATGTTCATAAGGCTGAAGGCTGTCTGGATTCAGTACAGCAGTTCTTTCCTCCCCTGGATAATGTTCTTAATGTTACCATTTTAACCAGCTTACAGTCGTATGTTCCACAAACTCACCAATCTTAGAAGTTTTCTGTGTCATCCATAATTATACAGTATATGGATAAGAGGAGCTACTGTACTTAATTTTTATTTACCATTTTAATGTTTTTTGCCGTCTTCCCTACATTTTTACAATGAAAAGGGTTTAATCTTACAGTCTTTTATTTTTGATGAATGAAGAGAAACTTAGGGAAAGTTTGGACTCAATGTGTCATATCAAGGATCTTTATTATTGTGCTTTTTGTTACTCAGACCTCAGAAAACAGTTACATTGTGTAGTTATATTACTGATTTTTCTTGCTGCTCCCTAAAGTCTGATATATATATAACTTTATAGTACAGTTGAGCTTTTTTGTATTCATATCAACAAAGGATTTCAAAGTGGTCTATTTAATTGTAACTTATTAATTAGTTTATCATTGTTAAAATGTTATGGAAGAATCAGGCTATTAAGATTTATCTACCAATATTAAAAGCATTTTTATCTCATTTAAACAAACTTCATGTAGTTTATAGTAGAGCAGCTAGCTTTTATTGTTCTTATATTAAAGCAGATTGTAGGGTGATGTACTTTGTTTTTAATATAAAAGAACATTATGCACTTAACTTGTTGATTTAATTATTTAGAAAAAGCTGGAGTTCCCGATGTTTTTTTTTTTTTTTTTATTAAATTAAATTGTTTAAAACGACAGCGGTTTTGTGTTTTACTTTGAAAGAATTCACCGGAAGTGTAACCCTGAGTGTTCTATGCTAACTTTATTTTACTTGTAGTTAGTCCTTGTAGCCACCAGGGGGCAGGGGCATAAACCTGGCGCTGTCTAAGCGTATTTGTAGCTCTGTAGCGAGCCGGTTTCCAGAAACTGCTTCCCANTTGTAGTTAGTCCTTGTAGCCACCAGGGGGCAGGGGCATAAACCTGGCGCTGTCTAAGCGTATTTGTAGCTCTGTAGCGAGCCGGTTTCCAGAAACTGCTTCCCAGTTTTACTATGTAATTACGACCTAAGACCACAGGAGGGCAGTAAAGAGACCATGTGGGCACAATATGTAAAAATAAAATATCCTTGTTTTGTGCTTTTTCTTATGTTTATAGTTGTATTAATGTATTAATATGTTTATAGTTTTTGCAGACATCGATTATATAAACAATTTACTGTTAATATCTCTGGGATGAGACCTGAAAAAAGTATTTTTTTGTGTTTACTACATGTTGTGGACCAGTGTTAAATTAAAAAAAACCCTAAAAGGCAACAGATGCACCATTGACAAGTAATTCATGCAGGCAAAATATATTTTTTTTAATGTAAACTCCTTCAGTTTTCTTAGTTTAGTTCTCATCAGGCAAGCAAAGAGAAAAGGAAAAACATTTCCTCCATGTTAATCTTGCCCTGGTAAAAAAACAAAACAAAAAAAAACACATGTATACTGGTCCTACCATTGACAGCCCATTAAGAAACTTAATTCAATCATATTGATCATAACTTACAGAAAGAAGAAAAAAAAAACAGATAGTAAAGTAGGATAAATAAACTGGATTTTTTTTGTAGTCATACCAACAAAGGATTTCAAAGTGGTCTATGTAATTTAAGCTTATTAGTTTATCATTGTTAAAATGTTATGAAAAAATCAAGCTATTAAAATTGATCTCCCAATATTAAAATCATTTTTATCTCATTTTAACAGAAACTTCCTGTAGTTTATAGTAGAGCAGCTAGCTTTTATTCTTATATTTAAAAACTTGTCAGCGGATTATTTATTCTACAAAACAGACACTAGAGCAAGGCAGACAGTGAGCTACAACCATGGTTTCTTCAAAGCGAGACTCCTATCGTGCTGGGAGAATTATATTGGATTCTATGGGGAGCACACTGCTCCAAAAATGTGCAGGAGGAGCCGCGCTGCTTGAATACAGTAATAAATACCTTAAAAAAATAGTAATATAAACATATGACTGTTTATTTACATTCTTTTATCTAACATTCTTTTCTTTCTTACGTTGGGAAGATAGGCCAAACTGTATTTTTGGAGATTTATTCATTGTTATTATAAGCATATAATAGCCAATAATTACACTATAGATCATTGTAGTGGCACAAAACCTGTAGCACACATAGATAACCTCATCTAGTTCATACTACAACTCTTACTTTGGGAGTATGTGCTAAACTCTATTTTTTATTTTATTTTTTTTTTTAGATTTTTTTCATTGTTATTATAAGCAGGCCAGGTGTGCAATCTCTGCAACAGGAACCACAGCACTGAGCGTTGTGTGCACTGCACAAAGTATACCTGTCACAAATGCAGGAAGGACTCACCTTGGGTTTGTAAAAACTGCTAAATGGGACAATTGTAGCTTCATATGTAGAGCTTTTCCTTGGGTGAAATAAATGTTACTCCAGTACAGAAATCATACTGTTTGTCATTCTCTAAGCTGAATTGTTGAATGACATGAAATGGCGAGACAAGACAAGATACAATTATTCTTTAAGTTTCTTTCACAGAGTGAGCTTTGCAATAGAAATGAGTCTGTTGGTGAATGGACAATATAAATAGGCTCTGCCTTGCCTTGTGGGAAAAGCATGGTTATGACCTGTTCTCAGCTCAGGAACTAGGACCCGTATGATATCTGGTTGTTCAATAGGTTTGCCTAAATAAAAGATTTAGATATGACTTATCAAGATATTCCTGTAAAAAGTTCTGATGTTGCAGGGGAAGGTAATGAAAGGTGTTTGGAGCATGCTCTGGTACTGATGCCAGTTTGTTTCAGCCTTATCCAGTCTCATGTAGAAGGACTGGTCATGTCACAGGTTATTTGCATTACAACAAGGACAGTTAGCAAGGAAGAGTGAATACACAAACTTGAAGAGGGGAGGGGGGCTTGCAGGAAAACTGGAGTTCTCCGGGACATCTAGTGTTAAGCAGATTGTAGCTTGACTGACTGTTTTTTTTTGTTTTTGTTTTTTTTTATAAAAGAACATTATACACTTTGTTAGAATATGTCCTCATCTTCACTCGTCTGAGTTATTTTATGTTTGTGTTCATGTCTCTAATTTACATTGTAAAGTAGCTGCTCCTGCAAGCTCTATACCAGGGGTGCTCAAGTCCAGTCCTCAAGAGCTATCATCCTGTAACTTTTAGATGAATCTCTTCTCTAGCACACCTGAATCTAAAGCCTCAATCCCCTCCTTTAGCTCAGCAGAGGCGTGGTAACGAGCCACTCATTTGATTCAGGTGTGTTAAAAAAGGTTACATCGAATAGTTGCAGGATAGTAGCTCTTGAGGACTGAACTTGAGCACCCCTGCTCTATACCCTTTCGCTTTCTATTTATGTTGTACTGCTGCTGTCCACTGGGGGGCAATGAGAGCGAGTTCTTATGTGTGTGTGAGTTCTACTTTGGAACAGAAGAAGATTCTGGACAACTGAAAAGCTAGCAATAAAATGAACACAGCTATCCTAAAGAAGTGTGGTTCATTGAAAAGATGAGTAATGAACAGGAAACGTCAACAACTTAACTTGTTAATTTAATTATTTAGAAAAAGCTGGAGTTCCCAATGGATTTTAAAATAAATTGTTTAAGACAACAGCGGTTTTGTGTTTTACTTTGAAAGAATTCACCGGAAGTGTAACCCTGAGTGTTTTGTGCTAGCTTTATTTTACTTGTAGTTAATCCTTGTAGCCACCAGGGGGCAGGGGCATAAACCTGGCGCTGTCTAAGCGTA
>NW_015151863.1:40660-41850 GCF_000732505.1 Cyprinodon variegatus
TCTATACCCTGTCACTTTCTATGTACAAGTTATACTGCTGCTGTCCACTGGGGGGCAATGAGAGCGAGTTCTTGTGTGTGTGAGTTCTACTGTTGTAACAGAAGAAGATTCTGGATAACTGAAAAGCTAGCAATAAAATGAATACAGCTATCTAACAAAAGAAATGTGGTTCATTGAAAAGATGAGTCGTGAACAGGAAACGTCAACAAGTTAACTTGTTAATTTAATTATTTAGAAAAAGCTGGAGTTCCCAATCGATTTTAAAATAAATTGTTTAAAACGACAGCGGTTTTGTGTTTTACTTTGAAAGAATTCACCGGAAGTGGAACCCTGAGTGTTCTGTGCTAGCTTTATTTTACTTGTAGTTAATCCTTGTAGCCACCAGGGGGCAGGGGCATAAACCTGGCGCTGTCTAAGCGTATTTGTAGCTCTGTAGCGAGCCGGTTTCCAGAAACTGCTTCCCAGTTTTACTATGTAATTACGACCTAAGACCACAGGAGGGCAGTAAAGAGACCATGTGAGCACAATATGTAAAAATAAAATATTCTTGTTTTATGCTTTTTCTTATGTTTATAGTTGTATTAATATGTTTATAGTTTTTACAGTCATTGATTATCAAAACAATTTACTGTTAATATCTCTGGGATGAGACCTGAAAAAAGTATTTTTTTGTGTTTACTACTATTTATTTATAAACTTAATTCACCCAAATTGATCATAACTAACCAGAAAAAACCCAGAATTACCAAAAAACAGTAAAGCAGTATAAATCAACTTAACTAGATTATCCACAAAAGGAAAATCTTTAATTATTAAGAAAAAAATAAATGGCTCCTAGACTACATTTAAAACTAAATAATGGGAGTATTACTGCTTTTTAGAAACTATTGTATACCGACAGGTAAGTATCATTATTTTATTATGAAACTCCATAGTATAATGTTGAAATTAAAAATAGGCAGAATGATATTTATGGCTCAAGTCAAAAAATTTGTAGTTATTAAAATTCAGCGTTATTAAAATTAACCTTTAATAGTTTTGAGATGGTGGCTCAGTATTGTAACTAGAGAATTTCATACTAAATGTTATTTGATATTTTATTTTTACTTTATTTTTAACTGTTATCAGATCAGATGAATGGGGTTAAATTACTATCATTAATAAAAAAAAATTTAATACAGTGCAACACA
>NW_015151863.1:43298-46356 GCF_000732505.1 Cyprinodon variegatus
ATTTTCAAATGTTAGAATTAAAATGAGAGAAAATCATAAATCTGATCAGAACTGTTGTGGGAAAAGATTAGGAAGCTAATAAACAATCACTCATGCATATTTGCAAGGCCTTGATGAAATCAACAATAGACTATGGATTATATGTTTATGGAGCAGTGGCTAAAAAATGTTTCAATTAATGTATAGTTATAAACACAGTGCACTGTTGCAAAAAGTTTAAACAATGCTCAGTAAACTAAACCAAATAAAAAACGGAGAATCCAACACAGCACATTGTGCAATCAACTGAACATTGAAGCCACAATGGTTCCTCAATGTCAGCTTCTGCTTATGTTTATTTTATAAAACTATTCCTCTCCACATTTCCATGCTGCATTTTTTTCATCATACCAAACACACTAGGTATGATTTGTTGTTCTTTATTTTGATAAATCTCATTATGTTGAAAGCTAAAGCCGTTTGCTGTTTACCTTATTTTGTCATATTAATTTTATTATTCCATCTGGGTTGCTTGTTTAGCTCTTAGGCGGCCGTATTATTTTATGCGAACCAGTTTGTGATTTTAAAGTCTCAAAAAGTGTTATACAGGAACATTTTTATTCATGATTCCTTTGAACTTTATTTGTCTACAACCTTTGTACTTGATTAGTGCCTAATTAGAGATAGTTCAACCAAGGGCGTAGCTTTGATTTCAACTTTGGTAGGGACACTTTTGGTCTGATGTTGTTGCTCTTATGCAAAAATATGCATGCTTGTTTTTTATGCTTAAAGTGAAAATCAGGCTGTGTTTAATTTAAAGAGAAAAGCAGCATTTCTTGCTACATTTATACAAATTTTAATGAATGAGGAAATAGGACTTTTTCCACTTTGAAAAGGTTTGGATTGGAAATTAGCAGCGACTATGACAGTAGGTAAATCTGTGCCTATTTAACAGAATATAGTCTAAATATGTCTGTTATATGTGGATCTATACTTTCTTTTAGAAGATGTAGAATTATGCAGAGGTAATCAGAAGTAAAACCCACTCTTATCTTTTAAATGTTCGCTTTGTATCATGAAACAAAGCCAAATAATAGATTCAAGGAACGCCAAATAAATGTGAGCATTTAATCTATTAACTTCACTCTACAAGTTGTACATCTAAATTGTAGTTACTCTTTTTAACCCGTTTCATGTATTTTATTTAGGGCTGAAATAATTTATTGTATTAATCAATTATTGAAACAATGTCAACAAATTTAGTAATCTATTAATCGTTAACTGGAGTATAGAGACTCTAAAAGATGTATTCAGCTCACCCACTTAGAGCAGGAATTAATATCAAAATTTAGCATTAAAAATAAAAAAAAAATTCATCTTGTAATATTCTCCATCCAGGTGATCGTGTCTTATTTAACACAAATTAAATTGCAACACAAATCTATTTGTTTTTAGAAACATCACTAAAAACTTTCCCCAATGATGCTGGTAGGGTTAAAGATAATCCTGATCTATTATCTACCAAAATTTAACATAAAAAAATACAGAAATAAATAAACATACTATTCATTTATTTATCTTCTTCATTGTGGGTGCATTTTATTTTATTTTTTATCTATATACTGAGCATTATTGTATTTTTCTCCTCCATACACCTGCTGATGAACGGGCTTTCTGCCTCAACAGTGCCATCTGGTGGAGGAAAAGGGTTTAGCATCAATAAAAGAGAAAGCAAAACTTTAAAGTTCAGCCTTTTAGGGAAAAGGAAAGAGTTACCACAGCGGTGGGAGATCACTGTAATGTTTGTGAAACACAGCCACACAGGTAAGATTTAAATATGTTCCTAATTTAAAGTTTCCATGTCTTCTTTTAAAACATTTAGGTTGATTCTGAAACAGGAGCAACATTGAAAACAAACATGATTGTTTTCTGCCTGTCAGAACATGTTAGAAGTACAGGTTCCTTAATTTAACTCCGTAAAGCAGAATTTCTTTGTGTGTCTATATTTAGTTTAAACCCTAATAAATGTTTAATGGAAACGGTTAATTAATTCTGTCATTAGAAATAAAGAAGGCAGCTTTCTGCTCTCTCTAGATATTTTTCACTGTTTTTAATAAGTGACTTTTCCGATAAAAGTCGAACTTAATAAAAGTAACATGTCGGGTTGTTGACAGAAGTCATTGTTCTTCCCTTTAAAGAGATAAACTGCATTTAAATGCGAACAATGTTCAAGATTTAAAGGTTTTTTAACAGTTAGCTCACCTAGCTAGTTCTAATGTTGCTACTGTATGTAGTAGCTTTAGCTTCTGAACAGTTAGCTTTAGTTAGCTTTCTGTCAGTGCTTTTTAATTCATATTATTTTAATGAAAGCATTAAAGTGTTAGAATTAAAAAGGAAACGTTGTCTAGCTTGGAAAAAATAATGCTGTAATTTTATTTAACATTACCATTTTTTGATTAGCCATAAAGAGGACCCAAAGTTGTGAAACTGTGTTTACATAAAGGCTTCATTTGGATAAAGTTAATCATTTATATGTATATATATGTATGTATATATGCATATATATATATATATATATATATATATATATATGTGTGTGTGTATATATATGTATACATATATGTAGTTAGCTTTCTGTAAGTGGTTTTTAATTCATATTATTTTAATGAAAGCATATATGTGTGTGTGTATATATATTTTTTAACTTCTTTAAATCTATGGTGGATAGAAATGACTACTGTGACACCAATGGGATATCAGGGGAATTCCTTTGCAAAAAAATAAAAAATAAAAGGTTCACTTTCGTTTTATTTTCTAAACAGCTGTTCTGTCAGAGGGACACGTGACAGTAGATCAGCGATGATGTCAGAAAAGGGATCTTCCATTCATCACAAAAATGGACTCCTTAAAATAAGCTATGGGCCAAAAAAATAAGCTTGACCTAAATTCGTGTGCAAATAAACTTAATAACCGGCCAATCAATGAAATATACATTTCTATAAGTGATGGTTAATGAGGCATCCTGATGCTGCGTTGTTACTGTCTCACAGAATACTGACACCTGCTGGACATTTATAGA
>NW_015151863.1:47189-51001 GCF_000732505.1 Cyprinodon variegatus
GTGGAAAAAATTGCAGGGGGGAATATAAGTCTAATTAACCAAAACTTCGCGACCCCCATGCAGTACCTCTGCGGACCCCCTAGGGGTCGTGGACCCCCTGTTGAAGACCTCTGACCTAGTACAATGATATCATTGAAATTATTGTAGGTTATATTAAATTGAAAATATCTTTAGATATTTTAGATGCACTCAATAAATAATATAAACATATATTATAACTCTAAATTTAGGGGAAAATATGAATGAGGATGCTTGTGGACTAGGATTTTAAAACAATACGTACGGTAAAAACAGTAAATAAACTAAGAGTCAATTTGAAATTAACTTTAATTCAGATAAGCTGAGTGATAACAGAGGAAAAGGATGACACAACGAGAAAATTAAAATAAAAACGGCTGAAACATTCCTATTCCTTTTAGGCTGCTACGAATTCTTGATTTTTTTTTTTTAGCAGATGCATCATGTTGACAGATCCATTTTTAAACCCAGTTTACCGAGTCAGTCAGTTAGAAACAACTCCTGTATCGGTCACATGACTTTCTTGAAACAACGCGCTCCGATGCAGCGTTTAGCTCTATGGGCTCCACGCATGCTTAGACTTAGACTTGTATGCACAACTGCAAACAAAAAAGAAATTTTGTTTGACAATTTTGCACCAAACCATCAGGGTTACTGGACCCATCGCTAATTTCTATCATTTTTTTTATGTTTTGTTCTTTTATTTCTTTGCTTACATGACCCAGAAACATGTTTATGGTTAGTGGCTAATGGAAAAAAAAAAGTGATTTAGATGGTGGAAGTTATAACCCTTGATAGGGAACTCAGTGAAATACTTTGAAAATCCAAATGTCAAGCCAATAGTGTTATTGGAATCCAGGAAGAGACCTTATTACCTTCCTAACATTAAAAAAATATAGATGTTTTGCTGTAAAAATGATTGTCAATGTAATAACAAGAAACGCTAACTTGCCGAAATATACTGAGAAAAATAACAAAAGTGCCTCTATAAGAAATTCATGAAAAACACTCTGGGGCCTGTTTTCAAGGTAATTTGAAAACCAATCAGCCGCATTCTCTGACAGTCCAATGAGAAGTACCCTGCGTTTTAAAATAGAAAGGTCTACGGTGTCAAATGCTTTAGAAATTTAGACAAACTTGTACTTAACTTTTGTTTTTTTTGGTCATTCAGATCAGCGGAGTCTGGTTTATGAGAAAGAAGTCAGGAGTCATGGCTTCTACATCGCAGTCGGCCTTGGAGTACCTGATGAATGCCAGAGTTCACCTCGTTGGACAATTAAGGAACCTGTCGGTCATTCTTGAGAACTTGCAAGGTGTTCTAACTTATGAAGAGGTCAGCAAAATAAAGGCAGAGAAAGATGACTACGATAGAACCATAGCAACACTGGACTCGGTCGTTAGAAAAGGCGAAGCGGCCTGCTACCAGTTACTGAGGATTATTGACCTGACGAGGGGGGGGACCTTAGAGGGAGGAGCTCCTTTCTTAAAGGACAGTCAGGAAGACTCACCTGGGAATAAAAGGTTTGACCTGCACCACTGGATCAGCTGCTTTCCCTTCACAGAGGACGCAGAAATGGCTCCATACTACATACAGGGTAATTATCACAAACCTGTTATGTTTTCCTTTTGTAATGATTTCTTGTTAGCATTTTAACAACTTTCATCACAGCAATTAGTCCCTGTATGAATGTTCCTCCTCTCTCGCTTATGTTTTTCAGTCTTAGGACCAAGATGGTGTCACAGATATCAAGCAAAGTTGAAATCAAAAGCAGAAAAGTTGTCAAAGGATTTCTGGAGGGCAAGTCAAAATCTTTTCGAAGAAAATAAGAAACCCAATCTTTCGTACTCTCCACTAGCACTGGAAATCCAAGGGGACGTGTTCCCACCCAAAATCAAGATGTGTCGTCCTAAAAGGTTAAGGACTCACGTTACGACGCAAAAACCAGCAATCTCCCCCAGTGACCTGCTGAAGACGGATAAAAACGTCCTCCTTGTTGGGAAACCTGGAGCTGGAAAGACGGCCCTGAGCCATGAAATGTTGAGACTGTGGATAGAAACAGACATCAAAGAGATCGATTACATGTTTTATTTTGACATGAGGGAAATGGCCGACGCCCCGACGACCTTGACTTTGGAGGATCTTCTTTTCAGTCTGTACAGTAAACCCGGTGAAGGCAGAGAAGAGATCTTACAGGATATAGAGAGGAACCCGGATAATGTTACAGTCATTCTAGATGGAGTCACTGATCTCTCGTCGCCGGTGGTGCAGAAACTTGTTGAAAAAGATGCAAAAATCATCATCACCTGCAGACCGGAGGATGAGGAAGATATCCGCCTTCCAAATAGGCTCAGAGTGGAGGTGAAAGGCTTCAGTGAAGGAGCAATAAAAACATATCTGTCTAAAGCACTGGGTGACGATCATCAGGAGGTTCTGAGTAACGTGGAGCTGGTCACTCTTTCTCATGTTCCAATGTATGCTCTGATGATGGCCGCCGGCGTTTCATCAGATTTCTCTCTGCAGCCCAAAACTGTAACTGAAATATACATCAATATTGTTCGGTTTAATCTCCAGATGAACAGCAACAGAACCAGGATGAAGAATCTGAGTCAGTTCATTGGAAACAAGAGGGATGAAATCATGTCTCTGGCTGAAGCTGCTTTTTATGCAACTCAAAGTAAAACTGTGAAGCTGGAAGGACTTTCCTTAGAGGACGGCTGCATCCTTTCCTTCCTGAAATCACTTGATGTAAAAGTCGCTCCTACTGAAACCATAACTGTCCACGCTTTCCTCCATTACACCATGCAGGAGTTCTTTGCTGCTCTGTGGCTTTTAAAGGATCCAGAGAAGATCAGGGAGGTGTTTCAGAAGAGCCTCACTGATGAGATGAAACACATGAAACATCTGATCCCTTTCATGTGTCGCTTGTTGAATGACAGGAATCCACGTTTGATGAGCTGTCTGCTTCCAGCTGTGGAGCTAAAGAGAACATCTGATTGGTTCCTCAAAGAGATGATCGACACGTTTTGCAGCGAGCCCAAAGTTGACAGACTGTTCCAGTACCGATGTCTGTATGAGTCCCAGAGCGTTGGAGCCTGCATCTCCTTTCTAAACAAACTGGACTTCCATCTGGACCTCAGTGGAGAGAATCTGGACCCGTATTCCTGCCAAGCTGTGGCCTTTATTGTCACTCAGTCGAAGAAAGGGAAAACAAGCCTGAACCTTCAGGATGTGACGGTATCAGACCAAGGAGTGAGACGACTGTTTGGATGCCTTCACAATGTTCAGTGGTATGAATTAATGGGCCTTTTTAGACTCACATGAGGTATTAACTAGAATGTTTTATTACTGAACTCACCATCAAAGTGATTGGTAATGTTTTTATCTTGAATTGACAGGTGTGATATCCTCAGAGAGCAGCTGTGGAAGATTTTCCTCCTCAGTGACGAACCGATGGATTACTCCGCCTTACTGGGCCTCAGTGGGAACGTTGTTTCCCTCCCAGTCGTGGGTAAAAGACGCCTGTTTGACCGGTTTGTGAAAGTGATGAAGAAGATGACGACGAAGGTGAATGTCTGCCTCTACGGGGACAGAGGAGACCGACTGTGTCAGATTCTGCGTGAATACCTTTTAGAAGCTCTGCCGCACATCAGGTCCATCAGGTCAGTTTGTCTGGTATCACATATTTAAATAGTTTCTGGATATGTTGATTCTACATTTCTATTTTAATCAATTATTTAAATAACCGTCAACTCATTTAGAAATCTACGGAAGAGGATTAGGGCCACTGAAAAAA
>NW_015151863.1:51521-53596 GCF_000732505.1 Cyprinodon variegatus
GCTGCTAAGCTCAAAACAACCGCGCCTGGCTTGACGGAGAAACCAGGAGAACAGCTGAGCATATTTACGACAGTGCACTTTTACTTTCGCCCTCTGGAGGGAGCCTCACTGGAAAATCAACACCGGTTGCATAGTATACCTTTAAAAATCAGTTAACTTTTTTTTTCCCACTGGCCCTAATCCTCTTCAGTAAATACGCTTAGTGTAGATCTGACCAGTCAGAGGCGTCCTGTCTGCAGTCACCTACAATTTCGGAGAGGTGTGTCCGCGGAGGGGGCGGAAGCATATCTGCGTTTACAGCGACACACGCAGACGACCTGGTTTCTGAGTATAAATCAGCCTTTAGACTTAGACAACGTTTATTGTCATTTTGTCTGCACAGTGTATACAAAACGAAATTTCATATAGTACAGCTTTCCAGGCAGGAAATGAACATTTCCGCTCCTTAAAGTGCAGCAGTGATCAAATGTAAACAGTGTGGGAGAAAATCATGTCCAACATATTGTTGTTGTCATGAACCTTCAGGATGGCCTACAGAGATGCAGGTTTATTGGACCAGGAGCAAAGCAGCGACACAGTGGGAAAAGATCAGATGGACATGTACCTGGATTTATGCGTCGCAGCAGCTGTGCCTGGAAAACAGAAGTTTCACAGCGTAATGACTGAGCTTGTGTCGGTTAGTCACGTCAAAACAGACCTGGTGAATACTCTCCTGGACTTGCATCAACATGCAGCGAGCAGAAGGTTTTCCTATAACTTCCCAATGCTGCAGTCGGTTTTCCAACCAACCCCTGCAGTCTGGACCATAGACCTCTCTGAGAGAAAGACCTCCAACCTCCTAGAAGTGCTGAAACTCCAACCAGAGAAGAAACAACTGAGGCTGAGCGGCTGCTCACACGAAGGGAATGAAGTGACGGGTCTGCTAATGTGTCTGCCTTACATCTCAAAGCTCAGGTAGATTATCCTTTTGGTGTTTCATATTTTCCCTTTTAGTTGATTTGTCTTTTTTAAATTCTTTCTTGCTTTTTGCCTTTTCTCAGTGTTTCGACAATGCCAGCCGCGTCTTCAGATGACATCAGGTTGTTGGAAATGTTGGTCTGTGCCGCAGCGGAAATAAAACAGCAGAAAGGCAATAATAATATGAAGGAGCTGTTATTATCAGTGTGCACATACAAAGGCATTCCTCTCCAGTGGAAATGGTGTGACTTCCTTCTGGACCTTTATTCTTATAAAACTGTAACGGGATTTAATTTTCCATTGTTCCAGTCAGTTCTCCAGTCAGGTCCTGCAGTCTGGTTCCTAAACCTCTCAAACAGGAGGACCTCCATCTTTGTAGAAATGCTAAAACACCAACCTGAAAAGAAACAAGTGAACCTGACGGGGTGGTCACATGAGGAGAATGAGACAAAGAGTTTCCTACAGTGTCTGCCTTATATCTCAAAGCTCAGGTAAATTATGATGATTTTCCCTTGATAGTCTGATATCTTTCTCTATAGCATTTATAAATAGCTGACATAAAAAGAATAAGAAATGTGATAAAAGTACGTAAGCAAATTTAGAAGATGAGTTAATGTAATAAATATAAACAAAACCTGCAAAATGTTCATTTTTTTTAATCATTATATGATGGCAAACGAACCTGCAGGGCAATAGATCTAAACCTGCTGGCATTTGGTTCCAAACAACACACAACCATGCAAACAAACTTCCTCTGCCAAAATACCCAACCTGCCCAAACATGTAAGTGTGCAAGACCAGGCAGCAGCATGGCTGCATTTCATCAGCTCAGACTGAGTGGAGCTTGCAGTGTGATAGGACGGTCTGCTTGCATCGTCTTTGGTGCAATTTCTATGTCATCCAGGCTCCATTTCAGTTTCGTCCATGCTCAAGGATTGCTTATACTCTGCTATTCCTATTTTTTCTGGGGGCTTTAGGTTATTGCGTAGAATTTTTCCAATAATGAATTCACCAATGTGTTTTGCTAAGAATATGGCACATTTTACATGAAAGCGGTTGCATAATTTTTCTTGACTTTAAAGGTGATACAAGTTTAAGTCCTCCCGGCCAGTAAGTGG
>NW_015151863.1:54654-60485 GCF_000732505.1 Cyprinodon variegatus
ATAAAATTGTATCAGTGAAGTTTAAATGAACTAATTCTGTTTTTTAAATGCTAAAATGCACTTTTTATATAAATGTTTATACATGTGTTATTTGCTGTTCCTTTTTTTTGTTGCAGTGTGGCTCCGCTCTGGTCAGACTCAGTTGAGCAAACCAGATTCTTTACCAAACTTTTCTGTGCTGCAGCAGAAAGCGAAAAGCAGACAGGAGAGAAGATGCTGGAGCTGGTAGCTTCAGTCTGCAGCTATAAACATTTTCCATTCAATACCAGATCCATGGATGACACTTATAGACGTGACTTCCTGCTGGATCTGTACTCCCAGATGAAGGACTGTGAGACTAAAACAGGTCTGAGTCTCCTTCCATCATTACAGTCAGTTTTCCAGCTAACTCCTGCAGTCTGGACCATAGACCTGTCAGAGAGAAAGACCTCCATCCTCCTAGAAGTGTTAAAACTCCAAACAGAAAAGAAACAAGTAAAGCTGACAGGTTGGTCACAAGAAGAGCGTCAAGTAAGGAGCTTCCTACCATGTGTGCCTTTTATATCCAAGTTCAGGTACATCAACTGTATTAAACACTATTTTTCTACAATTATTATGGTTGTGTTTTCTGATATAAATTAATTTTTTAAGGCTCATTAAAATGTTGCTGTTTAAAACTATATATTTGTATTTTTTTAGCCAGGTTTTTATAACTTTTTTTTAGCTCATTTTATCCTTGAATTTTCCCTCTGGAGCAACAGATCCAAACACAGAATCCTGCTAACTATTCAAAGCCACAGATTAAAAACTGAAAGCATTTAAACACGTGTTTAAAAATACAACACAATAATTTGCACACAGTAAAATATAATTTTCCAACTAAAATCCAATATCCAAAGTAGCCTAATACTTTATTGGGTTCTGTGTCGCGGGGGCTGCAGTTTAAGCAGAGACACCCAGACTTCCCTCTCCACAGACACCTCCTCCAGCTCCTCCGAGGGAAACCACAGGTGTTCCAGGCCAACAAAGAGACATAGTCCCTCCAGCATATCCTGGATTAAAGCCTTTGAGATGGATCTAGACCTCCTCTCAGTGGGATGGTGTCATCAGATGAATGGAGGAGCAGTGGCTCTACTCTGAGCTCCTCCTCAGGAGCTTCCTTCCAACCCGTTTAGGACAAGCCACCTTCATCCATTTAAGAATCATGGACTGACCAAGCACTTTGCATTTAGCGTTCACTAGGGGACTGGATGGCCCCTAATAAAGGGCCCCTGACTCTGTCCTCATAGAGCCAGTTTCCCAAAAAAACCATGAGTTATAAAGTCACCCCCACTGTAAACCATGCTACCGAAAAGCTACTCCTCCCTCTGGAGGTGCCAGACTGATTGGCAGAATATCTTTGAGACGATACTCTAACTCTATGGCTTCACCAAACTCCTTCAGTTCAGATTTGAATTAAAATCTGGAAGATGTTAATATTTTCCTTTTCTTCTTATTTATTCTAACTTTATATACTTGTTTCTTCTCCCTTAATTTTAAGCATCGCTTAGCGGCAGCTGCTGCAACTTCATCATTTAAATATGTATGATGATAATGAAGGTATTTTGATTAGTTTTAACTAACAGACAGTGATGATCTGGTTTGGAAAATCTGATATTGCAGCCAATGATTCGATTCAATTCAGTTTATTTCTATAGCGCCAATTCACAACACATGTCATCTCAAGGCACTTTGCAGTTCACCAGATCATCCAGGTTTTATCTCTAAGGAAAACCAGTAGATTGCATCGTCTCATTCTGGACCATCCTAATACTTTATGCACCAGACTTGCTAAGTCATCTCTGCAGCATCTACAAATAGCTCAGAAGGCTACAGCTCATCTTTAAATGGTCTTAAAATATCTTTGGCTTCTAATATTAACATTGCATTTGTTTTAAAAAATGTTATTGCACACTTTTCAGTTTTAAAAGTGAGCAATGTGATCTCCACATCCAAGAACAAACTTACCAGTTTCTCCTTGTGGTTCTGAAATAACGTAACATATTTATACCAATCACACCATTAAATCGTTTATATGTCTCTTAAAATGTTTTAAACTTGAAGGATGTGTCATGGAAGCCATCAAGTCTTCTTTTTTATGTCAGATTAAGGCTAAATTTTTTTTTTCTGATTGTTTTAGGTTTGTTCCTGGGTGCTCACAAGTTCACGACGAAACGTGTTTCTTAGTGCATCTGTTCTGTGCTGCAGCAGAGAGAGAGCAGCAGACGGGAGAGAAGATGCTGGATTTATTAGCATCAGTGTGTAGATTTAAAGTAATACCTGTGAGCGACATGGATATGAATGAGCAATCTCAGAGGGCTTTCCTGCTCGATCTGTACTCTCAGGTAAAGGACTGTGAGACTAAAACGGGCCTGAGTCTACTTCCTTTCTTAAAATCAGTTTTTCAGTCGCTTACTACGGCATGGATCATCGACCTCTCAGAGAGAAAGACCTCTGTCCTCATTAGAGAGCTGAAAGTCCAAGCTGAGAAGAAACAACTAATACTGACGGGCTGCTCGCATGAAGAGAGGGAAGTCAGGAGCTTCCTTCAGTGTCTGCCTTATATCTCACAGCTCAGGTACAGTCATTCCCAGTATTTAATCTCACTTGTTTTCTGTCATTTATTTTGATAAGCTTAAGATAAATTTAAGAACTGGAAAAATTTGTGTTTTAACATTAAAAGCAGACATTATCCTTTTTGTTTAATGCATTTAGTTTTGAGCCTTGGACATCCGAAGCCTCTGAAGAAATCAGGTTCCTAAGAAGTTTGTTCTGTGCAGCAGCAGCAGCAGAGAGAGAACAGCAAAAAGAGAAGAAGATACTTGAGCGTTTGGCATCAGTGTACATTTACAAAACATCCCCTCTTAAACAGAAATGGTCTGAATTCCTGCTGGAGTTGTACTCTTATGAGCTCAAAACAGGCCTGAGTTTCCTGCCGTCATCCCAGAAAGGAGCCACTATCCTCCTGAAAGTGCTGAAATTCCCCTCACTCAGGACATATGGACCTAGGTAAGTCAACCGGTCCTTACCTGTGCCTAAATACTAAACTATAGGTATAAGGCTATATCAAATAGGTAATGACTTTTTGCTGTCTGAACAGTGGTGGTTAAGAAGGAGGTAGGAAAAGGAAACTGTATGCTTCCTATCACATATTTTTTTGCGTAGGGAGTTCATAATGTTCCTAACTGGGGATTAGTAGCAATAAGGAATCCCACCATCTTTTGTTTACACATCTGACCTAACTGAAATACAGTATCGCTTTACATGTACTGTGTGGGACATATGAAAATGAACATAACTTTGTATGTTTAGGTATGTGTTCGCTACGTTTTGTCAGACTTATATTTTTTGTAGTCCCTTTTTTGGAAGCCTGCAGTCCCATTTCTGAGTAACGTCATCCATGTGAGTTAATGAAGGTCTTAAGGGTAAAGCATTTCCTAAATAGGCACATCAGCAAGTGCATCAAGTACATTAAGTTTGCATGACATTTAGAAGTAAAATACTCTTTTGAAGCAGGTGTCTAGAAATAAGGAAACTGTCCTCGAATGTTGAGTTGTGTGTTTCCTGGACGGGGCCGCCTCTTACAGCTGCTTTTTGTATCTCTGCTTCTGTCTTGAACCCCAGTCGGCCTCAGCAGATGGCCGCTCACACTGAGCCTGGTTCTATTGGAGGTTTCTTCCTGATAAAAGGGAGTTTTTCCTCTCCACTGTCGCTTCAAGTATGCTTAGTTTGAGGGATTACATTCGAGTCAGTGAGTCGATGCAATCAACTGGTTTTCCTTGAGATGACATGTGTTGTGAATGTGCGCTATATAAGTAAACTGAATTGAAATTGAATTGAAATGTAGGAGAAGCACAACCAGACATGAAGATATCCGTCTCATAAGTGGACTTGGTTAAATTGTCACAGGTTCCGGTATGAGGGAAGCAGAATAGGAAATGGGTAAAAATGTCTGATTTACTAAATATGTGTAAAACCAGGGTAGTAAAAACACAGAAACATAAAACACAAGAATAATGAACAAAATGATAAACAGGAAGTAGCTAGGATTTGTTAGGTTTATTCTTTCATACATCATGTGCATTGTTACATTGTTAGCCAGATTAGAGAGAGTAGAAGGCCTTCCTTTACATTGTGGATGTCACTGTGTGTACGGAGGTCATCTAAATAGGACAGCCTTCTTGTCTTTTAAAGATACACAGGATATGGGCACATCTTGGAGCCGGACTGATAGAGGAGAGCTATCTGTAATCCTTGGGCATGGATGCCGTGTCAGTTTCTGATACGGACAGCTAAACATCCACATGATGCAACACATAGACTCATGAGGTATAAGAAGGAGAAGATGACCTTGTTCGGGGCTCAATCTTTGCCGGACGCTCGCTGACGTTTTTTGAGCTCACAGCTGTGCAAGCTCCAAGCATTTTCTCTGTCCCGTAACGACCTGATCTGGAATAAACGCTGCTACTTTTTTACTCCTGTTTTTATAGCCCTTTTTATATGGTTTTACCCAGTTTGAGTTAAGAGTAGTAAATAACTTGCTCCCAATAAAAGAACAGGAAGGGAAGTCCCGAGGCGCAACTGCCTTTAAGGGGACATAACTTCCTCATTTAAGAGATTAAATTTAAAGAAATGATGTTTCTAAATCAAACACAAAGTAAAACTACTTGAAGAAATGGTAATGAATGCTAGTGTTTACAATGAGAAAACGAATGAATAAAAAAGCTTTAGGTTCAGAACATCAGTTGTTAAGGTCTTACAACTAAGGCGCTAATTGAATATGAAAGGGCAACATGAAGAAAAAAAATCTCAATACCAACAAAGTCTGCTTTTTGAAAAACAAAATTTCCTCTTTTTATGTTTTTTTTTTTACATGCAAGTATCTGAATTTAACACAACAGTAGTCCTCTGTTACACATAAGTTTCTAAATAACTGTTTTATTCATTTTACTACCTGCTTTTATCGTGTTTTTATCTTTATTTGCTTGTTTTTTTATTCTGTTTTCATGTAAAGCACTTTGAATTGTCCTTGTACTGAATTTTGCTATGCAAATAAACTTGCCTTGCCTTGCCTTAGACCAGAGATTGAAGCATAAAGCTGGTCATCAGTGATTTCTTCTTGATTCTGGGTTCAGATGGAGGATGAATAATTTCAGGCTATTTAGACTGCATGAAAGTGGACATAGTTGCTTTAAATGTTTACATTACTAAGTTATACATTTGCCAGAGTTTCTGTGTATATGAGCCAATTGTTCTATCTGGTGTTTAAAGGGCAATCGTGTAAGAACTGTCCTCAGAGTTTAAGCTGAGCTTTTAGAGTGGAATTATAAAGATCTGAGTGCTTTCCTCACATCTGCTGGAGCGCTGAGTCTCCTAAGAGTGGGAGCCTTCAAAAAGGCGGACAGACTCTGATTCAAGCCGTGCTAGGTGTGCCGGATCAACTTATTTATATGCATGAAGATTTATCCATTTAAATTACAGTGCAGCTGAAAAGGGCAAACCACAGGATGTTTTATTTGTTCATTAAAGGCTGAGTCATCGTGCTTTATAGGAAGAACAGAGATAAAGAAACCCCCTGCTTAACCAAAAAAAACAAAAAACAGGCAAAAAATTTATCTAAAAAAAAAAAAAAAAAAAAAATAAAAAAAAAAAAAAAAAAAAAAAAAGTAGAGAGAAGTTTGATTTAATAGTAGTTTGTATACGAACCATGATGTGCTAATGCTTTAAATCAACATTGGTAGTAGGATTACTAAATTACTAAATCTTTCCTTCTCATTTTTAAAGGTTTTATCTTCAGAGCTCAGATCTTCGGG
>NW_015151863.1:61062-62811 GCF_000732505.1 Cyprinodon variegatus
AAAAAAAAAAAAAAAAAAAAAAAAAAAAAAAAAAATAAAAAAAAAAAAAAAAAAAAAAAAAGTAGAGAGAAGTTTGATTTAATAGTAGTTTGTATACGAACCATGATGTGCTAATGCTTTAAATCAACATTGGTAGTAGGATTACTAAATTACTAAATGTTTCCTTCTCATTTTTAAAGGTTTTATCTTCAGAGCTCAGATCTTCGGGAACAATCCAAGTTCTTAGTGAATCTGTTCTGTGCAGCAGCAGAGAGACAACAGCAGACAGGGGAGAAGATCCTGCAGCCGCTAGCATTGCTCTGCACATATGAGTCATTCCCTTTTAAAGATGGTGGAAAATATCAGATTGGTTTCCTGCTGGATCTTTACTCCCAGGTGAAGGACAGTGAGACTAAAACAGGTCTGAGTCTCCTTCCATCATTACAGTCAGTTTTCCAGTCAGCTCCTCCAGTCTGGACCATAAAGCTCTCAGAGAGAAAGACCTCCATCCTCCTGGAAGTGTTGAAGCTCCAATCAGAGAAGAAACCAGTGAAGCTGAAAGGCTGCACGCATGATGAGAGCGAAATTAGGAGTTTTCTACAGTTTCTGCCTTATATCTCACAGCTCAGGTATAGTATAGTCATTTTACTTCACATTTATAAACCATGTCACCGTAGCAACATTTTATACCGTACTGTGATCTTTCTTTAGTTATATCTGCACATTGAGACTCTGTTCACATTGAGACGCATTTCATTCACTGCAGAAGAAAACATTGTTTTTTCCAGAACCTTAAACTAAGCCTGAAGTTTCAACAGTTCTAATAGCAATTAATAAAACTGAAACAATTGCATTCTAAACCCAAAAATAATGACTTACTAAATAAATAATTTCACTGTTTAAATAAATTCTCTGAACTCTTACTGGGTGGATTCAGTATTTAAAGCTTTGATTTAATATGTATTAGTACAATGTTGAAATACATACAAATTATTCTGGTAAGAACGAATATGCTGGAATTATTATTAATTTATTATTAACTTGTGGTTTATAATAAATTAAAATATACAAAAGAAAAAAACTTATAAAAAGATATGCTGAAAATGTATTGACAGAATATTAACATAAAGACATAAAACGAGAAAAAAAAGTCTATGGGTATAACTAGAATCTAGATTTTTTTCTAAAGGTTAAAATGAAATAAAATTTCTATTTTTAGAAATGTTTGAAAGTATATTTTTTCTTGGCTATATCCAAGTATATCTTCGTAATTTAGCACCTCTGTACTGGATTGAAAATGAACTCTTGCAGGTAAGATATTTAATAGGGGATAGTTTAGAAGCCTGTGTAGTTAAATAATTAAGGACTGAGATTTTGTTGTTGAATAACTCTCCAGATTACCATTTTTTCATTATTTAAAATGTTATAAATGAAAATGCATATTTAAAGGGTATATGTTAATACAGAAAATGTGAAGTTTTTGGAACAAAGAAGTTGAAGAACAGCGTTGAACTAATCTGATTAGTATTCTAAGAAAGCATTTCTGGATAAATGAAATTTTATGCAGTGCAGGGGATAGAATACAGGCCCAGACCAGTATTACTGTATGAAAAAGACGGATAAATTAAACTCTTAACAGCATATAAATAAACAGTTGACTAACAAAACCAATAGATTTAATAATGTTTGTACTAACTCAATCAATTAACTTTCTGATTTAAATTTTTAGACTAGACCTGCATAATAGTGCTTGGCATTAAATATTTTTCC
>NW_015151863.1:63588-64916 GCF_000732505.1 Cyprinodon variegatus
AGGTTTTTCCTAAATTTTAACCACATTGGTTTATATATATATAATTTTGTGTGAATTCAGATGAGATACAGTAAGTATAAAAAAAATATACACTTATTCTGTAAACAAGTTTTCTGATTTTTTTTTTTTTTTCTTTTGGAGAAAAAGCAAGATTATAATGGACATATAATCATGAAATATGCCCAAATCTTTGGATTTAAGTACTGGGATAATCTTTGTAATTCTTAGGTCCTCTAGTACTTTAAAGCTTCATCCTTTGGTCACACTGTTCACTGATGTTTTAAATCAGCTGAAAGTTCAGGGCCTAACGTTGCACTTGCCCTTTTAAATAACTTGTTTTTTAGATTATTGTTCAGTGCAGAGTTAAAAAATTTAAAGTTGTTGACTTATTTTCCATTATTTTGATGAATTAATCCTAAGTAAAAAGATGAATAACAAATATCTCTTGTTTGTGAGGAAGCTCTAGCATGGCGGCATGTGTTTTAGACAAGAACTGACCAGCTGGTGTCATTGTGTTTGAACCAAGCAGGTTGCATATAAATAAAACCCTTCAATCATAGAACGAAAAGCTTTCCTTTCTTATATCAATCAGATTTGAGATGTTTGCAGAAACCTTTTTTAAAGTGGGTAGCACTGCTGCCTTGCAGCAAAAAGGTTCCGGGTTCAATTCCTGGCCCAGGGTCTGTCTGCATGGAGTTTGCATGTTCTCCCTGAGCATGCGTGGGTTCTCTCTGGGTACTCCGTCTTCCTCCCAGAGTCCAAAAACATGATCTTGAGATTAATTTGCTTCTCTAAATTGTCCTTATGTGTGTGTTTCCCCGTTTAGCCCTCAGAGTGAGGACCATTTTTCCAATTTCACAATCAAGTTGGGGAACAAATGTTGCAAAGTGAGGACATTTTGCCGGTCCTCACATAGTATTTTGCTAATGGTTAGGTTTAGGGCTAAGTTGTCAATTGGTTAGGGTTAGGGTGAGGTATGCATTGGTAATGGTTATGTTTAGGGTTATGGCGTAGAATGGGTTGAATGTGCGCTTGGTAGTGTGTCTCTGTTGCCCTGCGACAGACTGGCAACCTGTCCAGGGTGTACCCTACCTCTCACCCATAGACTGCCAGAGATAGGCACCGGCCCCACCACGACCCTGACGAGGACTAAGCAAGAGAAAATGGATGGATGGAAGGTTTTTGAAGTGATGAGGAACTAAGCTTAGGCAACATAACTTAAAAACTGTGGGTTTGGTCTTACTATCTTCATCCAAAGAAATACTTCTCTCTATAAACTAGCTTGGAAACTGTTGTAACCATTTCAGATTAGCTCCTGTTATTGTATA
>NW_015151863.1:65188-68969 GCF_000732505.1 Cyprinodon variegatus
ATCATAGACCTCTCAGAGAGAAAGACCTCCATCCTCCTGGAAGTGTTGAAGCTACAGTCAGAGAAGAAACCAGTGAAGCTGACAGACTGCTCACATGGAGAGAGTGAAGTGAGGAGTTTCCTACAGTGTCTGCCTTATATCTCACAGCTCAGGTTGGTTGGTTTTGTTTTGTTTTTTACATTGTTTTGAGCTTATTGGTTATGATTGCTATTCTTGCCCATATATAAACCGCATCAACATATCAATATCTTATGTCATGCTGTAATATCTTTTATGTGGACTTGTATTTAAGTTAGGCCTACCTCTTTCCGACATTTCACTTTGATTCTTGCCAGCATTAACTTTGAATAGATCTATAATTACTTTGCTAAACTGTGGTCCTGATTTGTATTAAATCAGGAGAGGATAAAGAAATATTTGACATATTAGAATTTTGCTGTTTGCTTTTGTACACCAGGTCCATATAAAAGTATAATTGTGTGAATTTAAAATAGTGCATAATGCAGAGGCAACCAGACTTTTGTTCAGTTATCTGAAGACATTCTGACACCTCTTCAGGAGTGTTTGTCAATTCTGTCAGCTCGCACAAGAACAGTCTGTAGTTGGAAAGTTGATGTTTATAAGCAAAATAGACGTCCACGCCCCTATTGTATGTCAGGGGTCAGAAACCCAAAAAAACAAATCTGTCTGGAGCTGTAAGAATGTAAAAGTCTTCTATAAGCCTCGTATAGTGAATTAGCCCACTATAAAAAAGGACTATGTGGGCTTAAATGTATAATAAGCATTCATGATTAAATGTTTATCCTGGAGCAAATGTCACTTCATTTGACTGCTGTACAATATTTGGTGCTTTAAGTTTAAATTCCATTACAATAAAAAGATAATAGTAATAGTAATAATAGTTTTTTGCATTGATGAAATTATAGAAACGTAAAAAAGAAATCACATTTTTGGTGTTATTTTTTTATTATGAGGATTCGGGGAAAAAGAATGGATGAAAGTTCACATCCCTGAATCAGAGCGCTACCTGTTCAATCTGTGGGTTTTCCATGCTTGCAACTAAACTAGCAGCAGTACTGGAGTTTGAAGATGCAATCCACTTCTTAAATCTATATTTACTATCCTGTAATTTATCAAGAAGTTCTTCAATCGCATTCCCAACTTGAAGGTCAGCTGCTTATTTAGCATCTCTTCCCGGAAATTCCTTTCCAAATGAATCTTTTTATCATTTAACATCTTCTCGCTACAAAGCAAACATGCAGGCAATCCTTCCGCATTGGTAATGAAAGCAAATGATTCTCCATTATTCTTTAAATCCTCTGTTCTCATCAGCTATTTTCCTTTTTTTACCTTTGGGATCCACGGCCCAAGACACACCAACCGCCTTGTTTACATCAGCCACCTGCCTGGCGCCGTGTCGCGCTGAAAAGTGTGTTTTAGGCAAATTTCGTTGACAGAAATGTTTACATTTATTGTTTAAGTTAATTTATTATACACATTTTTACAGCATTGGAAACATAATGAATGTTAAAACAAACAGTCAAAAAAAAACATCGCCCTGAGGATCATACGGGAACACAGACTGCACCACCAAATTGAGCTGGAGATATTTTTGCCCTCCGATTGTTCTCTAAAACATCTGAACAGCGGATTGAATCCAACTTTTTTTTTTCCTAAACTATGATTAAATCCCACAAATGATGATAGTAAATGATGATAAACATTGCAAGGTCAATTTGTATTTTCTGTGTTTTTACAGAGTATCTATCTTAAAACAAGTTTGAGAATGTTGTGATCAAAGATGTGATCAGTGTTTAATTTATTGTCATATGGAGTAAACAGACATGTACTAGAAAGAGTCTGTCATTGGTGTGCCGTTGTTTTATGCAGTGAAGATCAAACCATGACTAAATATTTACATCATCTTGTTCCAGTTTGGACGACTGGGAGGGCCAAAGTTTGGATCCTGATGAACAAACCAGGTTCCTGGTAAATCTATTCCGTGCAGCAGAAGAAATGGAACAGCAGACAAAAGAGAAAATGGTGGAGTTGTTGATATCAGTCTGCAGATTTGAAACATTTAGTTTCCAACATGAAGAAATAGATGATGATGATGAGACCATCAAATATCGCCTTGATTTTCTGCTGGATCTTTACTCCCAGATGAAGGACAGTGAGACTAAAACAGGTCTGAGTCTCCTTCCATCATTACAGTCAGTTTTCCAGGCAGCTCCTCCAGTCTGGACCATAAAGCTCTCAGAGAGAAAGACCTCCATCCTCCTGGAAGTGTTGAAGCTCCAATCAGAGAAGAAACCAGTGAAGCTGACAGACTGCTCACATGGAGAGAGTGAAGTGAGGAGTTTCCTACAGTGTCTGCCTTATATCTCACAGCTCAGGTACAGTAATGCAGTCATTTTACTTTGCCTTTTAACAATTCAAGAACTTATTGGTTCTGACTACAAGTCTTTAACCCTCCCAAACAGCATCACTATGGCATTATATTTATCTCATGTTACACCATTTCTTGAAGTTTTATGTTCACACAGTTGGACTTTATTCGTAGTTCTCATTCCAGAACAAAGTATTGTCACTAGAGAACACTATGGTTCTGATTCACTTAGTCTTTTTAATCAGCCGGAGATTTATAGATACATGATGAATTGAAAAAACCAAGACAAGTTGAATAAATAATGTAGGTTGTAAACTTATTTTAGGTGACTTGTTCTGACAGATGATTTAAAAAAAGAGACCACACCCTTATTCTTTAAAAAAAATGTATTGAAGATAGTACAGTCTTGTATCTGAAAAACACTGAGGAACTTAAGCTTTGTCACAAAGCATAGACTGCTCTGGTTTAAACTAAATAACAGGTTAGAGTATGGAACGATTTTTAATCAAATACATTTTTGGCTTTCTTTAATAAATTTTTTTTTTAACCATTTTCTTTTTTGTTTGTGTTTATTATGGGATTTCAAGGTTAGTTGATCAATTAATTAAAAAAAACAAGAATTTGTTTTCGTTAACCACTTCCACATTAACCTTATGTATCTATATTAAATTCCATTTTTGTTCCACAGTTCATAAAAAAACATTGTTTTTGTTTTGCTCCGGTTTAAAGACATTTTTTTTTTTTTTTTTTTTTACAATCAAATGGTGTCGGGATTGTACTGCTAATCCACCTCCTTTGCTTTTGCTGACCTCTTTAAATCTCTGCCGGTTTCTATGGTAACAAAGCCAGACATAGGGAGGCTTTATTCAGGGTTATAACTCTGCAGCATATGTAATTATAACCAATTCCACATTTCCAATACTCTGGCAGAGTAGCTGTTAGAGTTCATCCAGTTTAGTTAAACTTCTCATATTGCCTGTTAGGATTAATGGAAGTGATGGTTTTAAATTCCTCCTTCTTTCTCACCTCTTTACTCCTGCTTTATACCAACGATGCTCCCTGTTTTGCAATGTTTTGTAGTTTAGGCATTTTTTTTTTTCTTTTAAGATGTTAAAATGTGACTCTGGTTGTTTAAGATAAATGAATAAATACACATTGTTGGTAGGTTTATAAATTATAAATATGAAGGAGTACAGAAATGGAAAACAAAACTGCTACCCCTCGTTTAATGAATGAAAAAAACACAGAGTTGACAATAATAACTTGATTCTGACAAAAAGTAATACTAAATAAATGAAAATGAGCAACTGACAGTCAGCTTTTTGACCATGCTTCAACTGAATAATGTAATAAAATGAAATCATGGAATAGGCCTGGATAAAAAAGAAGGTA
>NW_015151863.1:69852-71005 GCF_000732505.1 Cyprinodon variegatus
ACTTCAAGCTGTCTTTTTTATGTTTTATGTTAAATAATGATGTCCTCCTTGGTCATCTCCTGTTAAGTCCACTTTGGCTGAAACACGGATGGTGTGATCTGACACTGATGTTTTTTAACCTTAAAGTTTACCTTTAGTATATTTAGAAGTTTTTGGGGGTTCTTTTGTCACCATTTGTATCATCTATATCTTTGATTTTTCATCAGCTCTCCCTCTGCAGCCACATTCAGGGAGGTTGGCCACGGTCCTATGGATCTATAATTGTAGAAAATGCTAGAAAACTGTTGTCAGAGTAACATCCAGCTACTTTGAGATGTTCTTATAGTCTTTACCTTGAACTTGGCTGTCTGTATTTGTCTTTCTTATCTACTTAAACGATTCTTTCCTTTACTTCCTCTGGTTCATGTTGAGTGTGGTACGCACCATGTCACCAAACAGCACAGTGACTTACTATATATAGGTCCATTGACTGATTACAAGGCTTTATACCTCTGTGATGTGAATTAGTGGACATACCTTGATAGAACATGTCCCTTTAGTCTTTTCTAGGAGTACCTTCATTTTTTTTCCCCCAGGCCTTTTTCATGAGTTTTTATCATTCTATTGAAGCATGGTTTAAAAGCAATATCTGACTTTCATTTATTTACGTTCATATAATTTGTTAATATTCCTGCTTTTTGTGAGTTTTGTTTTTGTTAAAGGAGGGGTTCCCAAAATGTTGTCCATGTGTGAATGCCTAAAAGTAAAACAGTACCAGTGCAATTAATTTTATCTGCAGAGTATCAAAAACCAAAGGGAACAGTTATGAAAATGCTGTTTTATCCAGACCTGGACCTTGATAGTTCAAGATTAATATTACTTCCACTACTAACAGAACACAAAAAATACTGTTTAAATATTTACCCTAGACTCATAGAAAATTCCTAAAGATGATAACTCAGTGATCAGTGTTAACGTTGATAGTTCACTAATGCCTGCTCTAATCAAACGTGTGTTTATCAAGTAATTTTATAACATTTGGGACAGACATGTACAGGGCAAAGTCCATCAGTTCTGTCTGGTTGCATTTATGCAGTTCAGATCAAATTAGCAGTAAACTTGCTTTCTTGTTGTTCCAGGTTTGATCCTCAGAGCTCAGATCTTCCTGAACAAA
>NW_015151863.1:75853-76891 GCF_000732505.1 Cyprinodon variegatus
AACCAAAACAGCAATGTGTGAGACAGAGCAGTTCAATCGGAGGGAAAAGAAGTATTTTAGCTGAGAAGGACCATTCTGATCTCATATTTAATTTATTTTTTTCTTGTGTCATCCTGTTCCTCTCAATTATCACTCAGCTTATCCGATTTCCCATAGACTCTTAGTTTGCTGTTTTTCCTGTAGTTATCTGCAATAAATCCTAGTCCCACATGCTCACTTAAATGTTCCCGTTATCTGTTAAAAATCTGAAAATATCAAACATATTTTCAATTCAAATGAAATATGAAATAAAATTAAAGCAAACAATGGTTTTAAATATGATTTTAATATAGGTCATCAAATCAGTGTCAGTTTAATCTGAGTCTGCCTGTAGTGTTGTTAAATGTCCAGCAGGTGTCAGTATTCAGTGACACAGCATAAATACAGTTTGCTAGTGTGTGGAAACGCTTCATGAGGCCTCATGAACCCATCACTACTAAATGGGGCTTTGGTTATCCAATCAGCAGATCATACTGTATTTTGGTTTCCTTTGATTTTTTAATGGCACCATATAAATCTTACCGAGAACATTTGTTCTCTAATCTGGAGCAGTTTAGTGAACCCCTGCTTTGTCTCGTCTTTCTATGTTTCTCTGTGCTCCAGCTGTGATCCAGGGTTCTTCCAGAGTGTTTGTTCATCCCTACCAGTCCGATCCAGTAAGGAAGACCAGCAGCTGGTGTCACTGCTTCAGCTCCTGAACTTCAACCTGCTGCTTAGTGGAGAGTTGAACTGGGAAACCTGCAGCTCTGTGGGCAGAGTTCTCACATTGTGTGGATCTACGGTGGATCTGATCCTCACAGCCAGAAAGATGTCTGTCAGAGGAGCTTCTGTTCTCTTCAGATCTACAACACAGCTCCACAGTCTGAGGCAGGAACCTGGAGAACATCGTCTCTTCTTCACCATTTATCTGCTGTCATATTGAACCATTTATTCTTGATCTCCATCATCTCTGTTCCTCTTTCTGATTGCAGACTGTCCAACACCATGGCCTTGTTCCTG
>NW_015151863.1:81261-82145 GCF_000732505.1 Cyprinodon variegatus
GTTGAACTGGGAGCTGCTTCACTATCTGCTGCAGCAGCCGTCAGATCAGACCATCACTGTCAACCTGAAGAAGAAGAACAGCTTCTTACAGGAGAAAGCTGCAGACCTGCTGCCCTTTCTGCACAGGATGGTGCTTCAAAGGTGGAGGTTATGATTCTTCTAATGAATCATCAGCAGCTTCTGGTTCCTGGAACTAACCACAGTGTTGTTGTGGATCCTCTGCTTCCAGGCCCAGCCCCAGCTTTGTAAGGACTTCCATCAGAGAGATCTTCAGAGCTCTCAGCAGTCACATGATACCTGGTTTGCTGAGGTCACTGGATCATGTGATCAACCTGAGCTGCACAGAGCTGGAGTTGGAGGACTGTGCTGCTCTGCTCTTCATCCTCAGACACAGTGATGGAGTTAAACTGAAGCTGCTGTGGAGCTCCATCCCAGCAGAGGGAATCCAGTCCATCCTCCATCTGCTGCACAAAGTTTCTGATCTCAGGTCAGAAGTTAAAGCCTGTTGCTTAGGAATACAGACCATAATTAATAGTGTTGCCCGATCCAGCACTAAAATGATGGTATAGGTATCAGCGAGTACCGACGAATAGGGCACCGATACCATTCTGAGAGCCAAAAGTTTATTCAAATATTGTCACCTGTAGTGCAGGCGACTCACTAGCTTTGAACCTCGAAGTTCTTTAAGATGCGACACATAAAAGAAATAAAAAGTTTTGAATCAGAAACTTTAAAATTCCCATGTGCCGATCAAAAGACTGTGATGCTCCTAAGGCTCGCAGCTTCTGCTCTGACTTTCTTTGTGTGTCCAGAAAGTTTCACACCAAACTAGCAGCCCATCAAATGCACCACAGTAGCTAATAAAAATATATTTAACAAAATAC
>NW_015151863.1:83685-97403 GCF_000732505.1 Cyprinodon variegatus
AGAGTGCTGTGTTTGTCTTCCAGTCTGAGTCACAATCAGATCACTGATGCTTCTACTGATCAGCTGCTCCTCCTGGTCTCCATCAACCCTTCCATTGGTTCTGTGAGGTGAGCAAACATTCAGCAGATTCATCAACATCCATCATTTTATCTTTCATTTATTTAGATACAAATGTTTCCTCTCTTCTGCTGGGTTTAAAAAGATAAATATCTGATGCTTAGAGGTGAAACTGAAGGATCCAGTTTCATAAACCCTGATTGTTTAGGCTGCACTACAGAGACAGATTTCAGTAGTTCTCTTGGCTCCAGAGCTGATGTTTGGAGATTTAAACCATCCAGGAGCAGCAGTCTGTTAACGATCTCCTGACATCTCAGCTCTCAGAGGAATCCTTGCTGATTTCACAGCCGCTAAAGTCAAATTTCTATTTTCTTCTCTCTGCTTTCCTCTGTTTCTAGACTCTTTAAGAACAATATCCTTGATAAAACTCCTTATATGGACAACAGGAAGTTTGAGATCTGGTGAAGATGCTTTGAGTTAGCTGGTGATGTGACCAACAGGAAGTCCCTGTCTCCTCAGGATCCTTAGATGGACGTTCAGCTGATGAATCTGAGCTGGTCAGCAGTGAGGTTAATCAGTTCTCCTCTTTTCTGTCTTTCAGTTTATGCATCTCAGAGGAAGCATGCAGTAAATAACCAATTAGTACTTGAACTGGACCGAATGGTCAGAGAACTGTGATTTTAGATCATGTTTTTAGTTTAGGTTGAATTCATAGCAAATACAGCAGCTTCTTGCTTCTGTCTAGAAGAAAATGTTGTTAAATGTCAAACAAAAATAAGTTCAAATGTTTACTGCAAAAAAAAACTTAAGATTCCATCTGCTGTATCAAGTGTTTTTTAAAGGGTTGAAAGATGTTTAAAATACTTTCCATTATTATACTGAAAAAAATATTAGCTCATATTTGTTTTATTACACCCTTCCTTCATTTATATATAGAACAATATCATCTATATAGAACAGAATAATGACACTTTTGAATGTTATACTTTGAAAACTAAAAAAAAAATAAAAAATGCGCAGACATTATTTTTCTTCAGAATAATTTGACCCTTTAATAAATTATTCTGAAGAAATAATAAAAAACCTTTATTGGTATTGTTGCAATGAAACTTATCAGGGATAATTGTTTTTTTTTTTTTTTACGTATATTTAGGTTGATAAAACACAGAGAGATCTCTTATGGGGTTCATATGAGTGACACAGACAACCTCTAACGCAGCCTTATAATATCCAGAAAAATTATCTAAACTAAAGTGTTAAAATATTGAAAAGAAATGAGGAAAAATTTCTATTGAAAACTATGAAAACATTTATCTCTTATTTAGATATATGGAAAGGGAGGAATTATGAGAGAGAAATATTTCAGGAGGATCAATACATCTTTTTATTTGGGTTTTTCACAAAAAAAAAGCTAATTGATTAACTATTTATTGAAGATATGATTTAGGAATTCCTCGGATGGAAAATAAAGCTTTGCATCACCTCAATTGAGTTAAAAGAAATAAAATCCTGAAAGTAAAACGAAGGCATTGCTGTTGTTCAATCTAAAGTAGTTTATTAATAATTATTGCGTTGGCAGAGACAGCCAAGCGCACAAATGATGCTCAAGGACCAATGAGCTGCTGAGTTCAACACACCAGCGCAGAGCAGCAATCACAGACACAAAGACACATTTGCACATTAGTACAGCTGGTGGAGAAGAGATTGCCAGATTTTAACGCGCATCAGACAAGTATTCAATAAGTATTAGTGGGCGTGAGATTTAAACACTGCACAGCTGTCTCACTGTGTGTTTAAATTGGTAACTCTACGCTGAAGTCGTTGGCATTAAATAGCTAGCAGCGGGTCTTCCCGGAATTTTTAGCCAGTAAAAAAAAATGAAAAAACAAACTAGTGGATGTATCTGATTGGTTGAGAAACAAATATTGTAAATGCACCTTTATTTTGATACTTTGAAGTTCAGATCAAAGAAGCCGATATAAATTTCGCTTACTTTTAGGCAACATTTTCCATTTTTAAATCCAAAAATTGGTCACTGGATTTTTTTTTCAGCTTCTGAGGGATAGCCTAATGCAAATCTTTTTTTTTTCAAACCAAAATATATCCCAAATAAATATTGAATATTTTATGGTAGAGTTTTGAATATACACCCAAATAAAAAAAGGCATTTAGACCTTCTTCAACTAGTCCTCTCTAATAATTCCTCTATATCCATTTAGTCGATTTGAAAGTTCCTTGTATTATTTTTTTTCCTTTTAGATTTTCACGTTTTAGTTTAAATTTTTTAAGATCAGGTTCTGAATCTTCATGGCCTTGGTTAGCCCTGAAGAGTCTGTGTAACTTGTATTATTTGACCATATTAGGTGATTCAGAAATTCACAGAAGAAAAACTGGTATGATCGTTTAGTTGTTGTTCACCTTGAGTTGAAATATATTCTATTTATTCACATTTCTTTCTTTAAACAGATGAAGTTCTGAAGGTGTTGCACCTGCAGTTACTGTTCAGCTAAAAAGATTACTATGCTTAGTGTGTTTCATATTAATGTTGCCAATTAATGATAATTAAAGGGAGTGAACGAGTGGTAACTGTGCATTTAATGTTTAATATTAGAGAAATGATTATGAAAATAGGAAATGCTGGAATTATGAGAAATAATATTAAGATAAAGAATATCTGTGCCTTTTGAAGGGAGTGAGAAAAAAATATAACTGGCAAGAATTTATTCCTGATAATGTATAAATACTTTACATCATAGTGTCCTGTTCCTCACAGGGTTTAATACTTCCCACATTTTCACCCCTGACCTGTTTTCATGTCTGAAGAAGACGTTAAAATGTTCTAGATTGTTTCTACCTGCTTTGTAAATATTATTAAAAGCATTTTTTTTGTTTTAGACGTATTTTGATTATCCTTCGATATTTATTAGCCCAAATATTCTGTTAAGTTATTCAGAGAACACCAGAAAGATATTTTTGTAACTTCCTATTCAGAGAGAGGATTAGATTGAATTATTTATTGTTGAATTTTGTTGAAATGAAACAAATAAAATATTGTATTTTAAAAAATGTGTTGCTTTGCTTCTTAAAGTGCTTGAATTACCTATTTCTTTATTTTAAAACAACAATATATATATATATGTGTGTGTGTGTGTGTGTATATTTTGCAAGTATTAATATGTGTATAAACCAATAACTAATAAAATGTTTGATTTTTCGGTATTTCTATTTTCCTAAATCTAAGTCATTGTTTTCCTGAAATAATTGTATGCAGGTAAGTATCAGAATTCACCAAGATGAATTACCTCTAAAATAAGAAAAAAAAAACTTATTTCAAGTGTATATCTGATGGGCAGAAATGACAATTCCACTGGTAGGTTGTTTTTTATTTATCTGCTCAAATTAAGGGCAATTGCATTTATTTTAAGATTTAACTTATTTTTTAGATCAGGTTTGCAGTGTAAAACAAAATATATGGTCGTGGTTTAATGTTGTCATCATATATGTGTTTACTGATACCACAAGGCAGGTTTCTATTCAACCAGACAAGAATAATCATACTATTCTGTGATGACATAAACTTTAGAGAGTGGAAAACCTCAGCCACATATTAATAAAGCTCTACATCAGGCTGCGCAAAGAAAAGCTGTGCTGTTACTGGCGAAATGGCAACTGAAAAATAAAGGATTCATGATTTATGTCAGTGATTCCTCTAAATCAGAGAAATATCTATGGTGAGATGCTTGCTGTTCTAATGATGTGTGGGAACGTCATAAACCAGATGACGCTTAAAACTAATCAAGGCAGCGTCAGGTGAGAGCTCAGGGCTATGGCAGGCCGTTTTGACATTTATTAGCTTGACTGAATGTAATCCAGAAGTCTCAAAATGATTTCTTCCAAGTCAAAAATGAACCTTTCAAATATCTTAAATGTAATTCTTACTAGTACAAATGACGTCACATTTCCACTTCATGTGTTGGGATTTTACTTCCACATATCTAAAATAAACATTCTTCCTATCTAAAACTGAATTCTGACAAGGGTGAACTCTAATATCAGAACTCTATAGTACAGTTTCTACTGGTCACAATGACAATTTCAGATATCAAAAATAAATATAACATTACAGATATCCAGAAATCCAATTATTTACATCAAAGATATATTTCTGCCAGTACAAAACAGCATTTCTTTACAAACAGCTTAGCAATGAAAATGAATATTTCCATTAATATGTTGAATTCCAAATATCAATTACTTATTTTCGTGACTGGATAAATTAGAATCTTAAAGATCCCTATTTTAATTATGCCTATCCAAAATACTGTTTAAGAGACTTGCAAAAGAATAACGAGGCTCTGTTTAAACATAAAATAGGCAGGCTGACTGGTCATATTTCTATTATAGATAGCACGAAAGCATTCTACCTATTCACAAGTCTTTTAGATATCACCAATTAAATTTCTACCATTAAAAATTACATTTTAAGTCATTCTTGATATATGAAATAAAAATTATGAACATACGCATGAATGGGAAAAAGTGACGTCATTTGTCCTAGTAAGAATTACATTTCAGATATCTGACATGTTCATTTTATATAGGAGTAATACCATTAAAGATATATGAATTACATATTGGGTCAAGCAAATTTATTATAAAATGGCTACTTAAAGTAAGTAAAGATTTGTAGATATGTAGCACTTACTAGTACAAATTTGATTCTAGATAACTTACAGTATCATTTCTACTGGTAGAAATGCAATTAGTGATAGGAACATTATAATTGTGACTAGGTAGAATACTTTAGTACCGGTACTATCTATAATAGAAAAGTGACTAGTCAGCTTTCCTATAGTGTGTTAAAATGGAGCTGCTTTATTCCTTTGAAAGTTGGTCAAAATATGTTTTTAAGTATTTAATATTTTGGATAGGCATTATTAAAATGTAGATATCTGAAATTCCAGTTTAAATAGTCATATATCAATAGTCAAAATTTGTAATATATATAGACATTTTTGATGTCAATAATTGGATTTCTGGATATCTAGAATATTATATTAATTTCTGATATCTGAATTGTAATTTTGACTAATAGTAAGTCCATTATTGAGATCCAAAATTAGAGTTTATCCTCAACATAATTCAGTAGATAGGAAGAATGATTATTTTATATAAGAACAATGTTATTTTAGATATCTGGAATTAAAAGCTCAATACACATGAAACGGAAAGGTGACGTCATTTGTACTAGTGAGAATTACATTTAAGATATCTGAAAGGTTTGTTTTAGATAGGAAGAATGTTACTTTAGATATCTGAAATGCTCATTCTGACTAGAAAGAAATGCATTTGAGAGATCTGAAATATATATTCAGTCAAGCTAATAAATGTCAAAACAGCCACTTTAAATTTGTAAAGATTTCTAGGTATCTAAACGTTTATTCTTATTAGTAAAATTATATTTTTTGCATCCTGAAATGTCATTTTTTTGCTGCTATAAATGTCATTTAGGATATCTGTGTACAGTTCTGACTAGTAGGATTGTAGTTTTGACCAGGAACTATATTTTAGAGATCTACATATGGAACAAAATAGGACGTTGCTTCTAATAAATGTCAAAACGGCCTGCCATATACGCCGCCTGTTTGACGTTAGCAGCAGTTGAGCAAAAACTCTGATTGCTGATGAAGAGGAAGACATGAGTTTGTACTTATCCTGTGTTGGTGAGCATTGAATTACCAGTTTTAGTTTACTAAACGTTTTTCTACTCGTTTTTTGGACTCTGTCGGTTTATCTTCTTGTAAAACTTTAGCAAGTTTGCTGGTGAGAAGCCTTAGTTTGAGTTCTCTAAAGTCATAAGTTTTACTTTCTGTAGTCTCCTATGACTGCTGTAGTGTAGCTAGGCTGAATTCGATGTTTTGGTTTTTATCCTAAAGGGTTTGATATTTTTTAAAGGGAAAAAAAGAGATGGAGAGAAAAGAAAAATAAGTCCTTGTGAAGGAGGGTTCATGTTGTACCCTGATAATTATTTTTTTTGTTTAACTTTCTCATGACGAAGCTGCAGTTAGCTTCCAGCCGGTGTGATAGATTAGCCGTTTGTGGCGGTATGGCAGGCCGTTTTGACATTTATTAGCTTGACTGAATATGTAATCCAGATTTCTCAAATTCATTTTTTCCTAGACAAAAAGAACATTTCCATTAATGGGTTGAATTACAAATTTTAATTACTTATTTAATGACTATTTAAATTATAATTCTAAAGATCCCTATTTTAATTATGCCTATCCAAAATACAGTTTAAGAGACTGGCAAAAGAATAACGAGGCTCTGTTTAAACATATAATAGGCAGGCTGACCAGTCAAATTTCTATCATAGATGGCACAAAAGCATTCTACCTATTCACAAGTCTTTTAGATATCACTAATTACGTTTCTACCATTAAAAATTACATTTTAACTTTTTGTTAATATATGAAATAAAAGTTATGACCAATAACGATTGGATTACAGAGATCTGAAATTTATTTTTAGACATCCAGAATGTTTATTTTGGATAAGAGTAGTGTCATTTTGGACATCTAAAAGTAATACACGTAAATGGGGAAAAATGAAGTCATTTTTCCTGGTAAAAATTACATATTCATTTAGATAGGAGGAATACTATTAAAGATATCGGAAATACAAATAAGTATATTTTAAAATGGCCACTTTTATTAAGTAAAGATTTGTAGATATCTGAAATGTAGTTCTTACCAGTAAAAATTTGATTCCAGGGTACTTAAAATTTTATTTCTACTGTTAGAAATGTAATTAGTAATATCTAAAATACAATTCTGACTAGTAGCATTATAATTGTAACTAGGTAGAATGCTTTAGTGCAATCTATAATAGAAATGTGACTAGTCAGCCTGCTTATTTTATGTTAAATTGGCTCCCAATTTCTTTTTTGAATGTCAGTCAAAATGTGTTTTGAAGTATCTAAAACTGTATTTTGGATAGGCATTATTAAAAATTAGATATCTAAAATTCCAATTTAACTATTCATATATCAATAGTTGATATTTGTAATTATATTTCTACTAGCGGAAATATATTTTAGATGTCAAGAATTGGATTTCTGGATATCTGCAATGTTATTTTCATTTTTGATATCTGAAATAGTAATTTAACTCTATTAGAATTAATCTTTGTCAGAGTTCATTTTTAGATAGGAAGACTGTTTATTTAAGATATCTGAAATATTCATTTTGATATCTATATGTACATTTCTGGCTAGTAGAAATGTAGTTTTGACTTGGAAGAATCTTTTTTTTTTTTTTTTTTTTTTTTTTTTTTTTTACAGATTAACAAATGGGACAATTGAGAGAACAGTGCTTCTATTAAAAATCCAAATGGCCTGCCATAATGGCAGCCATACACAGCTTTGTTGCTTGGCAACCATGACAGTTGACACACACAGCACGAAAAGAATGAATACTAAACTTCTGACTGCTGTTTCTTTTATTTGTTATTTTATTATTGTAGAGAACCCAAGAATACTCATGAGAATATAGAGTGGAATAAAGGTGACCATCGGGAGCATGAAAAAATTAAAGCCAATATAAAGATATAAAAGGGGTAGAAAGATATGAGTAAATCAAAACAATGTATGTATAAAAAATATAACAATTGTAACAATTCTGTAAATACAACAATTCTCATATTCAACAAAAAAAAACTTAGTTAAGCAATTGTTTAAAATAGCAATTAAAAAAATAAAAATAACAATAGGAAATCTATTCAACAGTAAATTAGATTATCATATAAAGATCAACATTGACTTTGAACAATCACTTCACTGAAAAAGATAAAGAATATAAGATATAAGGAGTAATTAAGAATGACATTCGGAAAGAAAGGCATAGTGTTATTGGTTGTAGACATCTTCTAAGGACAATGTATTTTTATTTTTAATTGTCTTATTGATTTATTGTATGATTTTCTCCGTTAAACTGCTTGTCCCAGGTGATAATAGGAAATGCTCAGAGTAGTCCGGTAAAATATGATTATACAATTTTATTTGCATTTTAGTTTGTTCTTTATTTAGGTTACCCACTATAAACCATAAGGTTAACGCGAAAGTAAAGCATGAAACTCAAAAACACTATATTTATGTTTCAATGCGAATCCAATTTCAGGTACAGATCGAGCAGAGACGAGTAATGAAACAGGATTTTTAATGCATTTATTTTCTTAGGATATAATTAGTAACCCTAAACACAGTATAGTGTATTATGCTTACTATTTTTGAAGAGGGAAAAAAGTAATTTAGGTCTTTTTTTACAAAAACAGAATTGAGGGGAACTTTGATTTATATCTGGTGGGCATGCGCATTTGAGCTGATGGTATGGATTGTGCCTCCGGTACGGATCGGGTAGCAGTGACGTGGTATGTGGAGGAAAGTATGTCATGGGCTCAGTTGCCTGATCCCAGGAATGTTTCTGGGATCAGGGGCTTGCGAAAACCAAAGGTGGGAAAAAAATGTTTCTACACTCACAGACAATGGAGAGCTTCATTGTATTCCTTTCAGATAAATGAAATATGACTTATGTTAGAAGGTAGTGATGCATTGATGAGGCTTCATGAAGCGTTTCGACATGTCTGATACTCTGTTGATACTGTGTGACTCAATACTGACACCAGCTTGACCTTTTAAAATCTCTACAGGCAGCTTGTTTGACAAACTAAACAATAATATATAATATATATAAGGTATATAATTTAAGATATATTCTAATAATATAATTCAATTTTATTGTCATTACACTGTCACAAGTACAGAGCAACAAATTAATTCTCTGCATTTAACCCATCCCCTTTGGGAGCAGTGGGCTGCCATTGTGCGGTGCTCACTGAGCAGTGTGGGGTTAAGGGTCTTGCCCAGGGACCCAAAGTGGCAGTCTGTGGGAATGGGGGATCAACACTCACTAATACTGATTCAATAACCTAGTGCTATAATATAATTTGTATCATTCTGTGTTATATCTTATTTTTTCATATCTTTTTCTATATTAAAAATATCTTTGATATTTAGAATTAAACTTTATTGTCATTACACTGTCACAAGTACAAGTAAGTTAATTTAGAAGCAATAAACTGTTTCAGTTGAGTTATCATAGCAATCTGCATCAGCAGCCCTGTGTCTGTCTCCCTGCCAGCGGTCAGATCAGCTTCTCTGGTTGGTTGGTGGGGGGCGTCGAGCAGTAAAATTTAATTTTTTCCAACTCCAGCAGCTGCTGCTTCTGAAGCATGCAACATACATCGCGATGCTCAGAAGCTTGTAAGGCGCTGCTTTGGCTGCGCAGCAGCTCTGCTCCTGCTGCTAAAAACATGCAGCAGGACCTTTTGCTGCCTCTTGATTTATCGCATCTATTGACTTTGCATGTAAACTAGCTGCTTCTGCTGCTACTGCAGCTTGTGGGATGAACGTAGACTTAAGGCTGATTTATACTCGGAAACCAGGTCGTCAGCGTGTGTGTCGCAGTGAACACAAATGTGCCCCCACCCCTGTCGCAGACACTCTGGTGCACCTCTCCAAAATTGTAGGTGACTGCAGACAGTGTCGCAGACAGAAGGCCTCTGATTGGTCACATATACATCCACTCTACACTGTGCATATTTCCTGTTTGGTACCTGACCGGTTTGTTTTGTTTGTATGACAGTCATTGTGGAAAACGACTCGTGAAGTTTGACCAGCTAGAAGAGCGAGGTGCGCAAGAACGCTGGGACCCCGCTTGTTTTTCGCCATCATGTCTAGGGATGGGTATCGAAAACCGGTTCCTGTTTAGAACCAGTTCTGTGTGTTCCAATTCCATGGCACCGTTTGGCAGCTCGCTTAACGGTTCCCTTACGATTCCAGGCAGCACCAGAGCCTAGCGCTGGGCAGCACGACTTGCGTCACGTTTTTTACGCAAGTTACGCACAAGGCATTCAGTAAGCAAGTATGGCGTGACCAGGCGTAAGTCTAGAAAAGCAAAACAAAAAAGAAGGCGTCCTATGGGTAAAGCGATCGAAGGTTTGGATGAAAAGTGGCAATAACATCCGCAGTGGAAATACATCCAACATGCAGAAACATCTGCGGACACAACATGGCCTCTCTTTGGGGTTATTAAACATGCTACGAAGTTGTTCCGCAAATCAGGGAGCGAGAGAAAGGTGACGCGCATTTATTTAAATCAGAAGGAGATGAGTTTATTTATTTAAATTGTACAATAATGCTTTTTCATTAAACGGATGCCTTCTCCATTATATATAGGTGACTGTGACGAGACGGGTAGCCTGGCTGGCTCAGAGGCTGGCAGCTTCCGTTCACTGCCTTCTGTTTTCACAGAGGCAGTCAGAACTAGAAGGTCCCAGGCGAAGGTAGACGAATCTCACCGTGCACTTACCAAGTTCATTGTTTCCCTGAATCGATAATTAATCGAATCAATAAGGGAATCGTGAAAATCATATCAATTCCATACCCTAATCATGTCCCTCCGTTGTCACACAAACTTGCTCACTTCCCCACTTCCTCACCGCCTCAGCCGTATCTAGACCCACAGCTAGTTCGTGATTGTCCCTCTTGCGTGCAGACCACGCTTCAATATTGGGCAGAAATCAAAATGCTCACTGCGACACACTGCTGCTGGGAGTATAACAAAAGTTACGACTGTAACTACGGTTCTATGAATCTTGGATGACCGCTAGAGGCGGTGCTTAAAGCACAAATGATCACTCTTGCGCATGCACAGGTCGAGAATCTTATACCAGCATAGTCACGTGTGACCCCCGGTCATAGAACCGTAAGTACAGTCGTAACTTTCATTCTATTTCATCCCTACTGACCGCCAGAGGTGGTGCCTAAAGCACGGATGACGATTACCAACAGAGTCCTGAGGAATCACACACAGAAACAACAACCCGAAACATGCCCACCTCACTGGGAAGATGGTGCGCGCTGGGACAGGATCCCCTGCACTGGGTGAGGGGTGGCCAAGTTAACCCTGTAAAACCTAGCAAAGGTATTCGGGGATGACCAAGAGGCTGCTGAACAAATAGCTTCCAGAGTGACACCAGTCATGGCGGCCCATGACACACTGATGCTCCTGGTGGAATGGCACCGTACACCAGCGGGCGGGTTGGAGGCCCCGCCGAATGTACGCTTGTTCCACTACATCCACAATCAAACTCACAAGGCGTTGTTTAGAAAGGGCCTGCCCCTTGCGGGGCCCCGCGTAGCAAACGAACAGACTATCCGGCTGCCAGAGAGAAGCTGTGAGACTGACATATGTCCTCAGTGCCCGAACAGGGCAGAGAAGCTCATCAGGCCCACCCGCATCAAGGCGAGCAAGCTGGAGGGGCACAGTGTGGCTCGCGGTTGAAGCCACCTTAGGAAGAAACGCCGCAATAGGCCAAAGAGTAACACCCGAACCAGCCGGGTTCCAACGGCAGCAGGACTCGTGAACGGACAGTGCATGTAGTTCACTCACCCGTTTCGCCGAGGCCATGGCGAGGAGAAAAGCTGTCTTCTTTGACTCACACTCAAGGCTTGCCTCAGCCAATGGTTCAAAGGGAGGAGAGTGAAGGGCAGCGAGGACAACAGAGAGGTCCCACACCGGCACAACAGGGTGCGTGGGAGGGTGCAAACGTTGGGTACCTCTCAGAAACAAGGAAACGTCCTTGTTACAACCCACCGTCTCCCCACTCACCACCGAATTCCAGCTAGAGAATGCGACAACATAGACTTTCAAAGTGGATGGAGAGCGACCTTGAGAAAGCAGTGCTTGAAGGATGGTTAAAATAATAGAAATAGGACAGTGTACAGGGTCCTCATTTCTTTCCTGACACCAGCGGCTAAAAGCTTTCCACTTATGGGCGTACACCAGTTGTGTGGAAGGGGCCCTGGCATTAGTCATCGTGTGTCCGATGTCCCCACCATACTCCGAGAAGGAAAGGCCGGGCCCTGTAGTGGCCAGACCCAGAGTTGGAGGCGACTGGGATTGGGATGCAGGATCTGACCACCCAGCTGTGACAGAAGCTCCTTCCTGCAGGGAGAGCTGCAACAGAGCCTGTGCAGCATTGGAAACCAAGTCCTCCTTGGCCACCGGGGGGGGCCACCAGAAGGGGCTGATGCCCCTCCTGAAGGACCCTCAGGAGTGTTGGACCTATCAGGGAAAGTGGCGGGAGCGCATAGAGCACTGCCCTTGGGCCAGTCGTGCGACAGCGTGTACTGAGCTAGGAGACTGGCACTGTCTGCCAGGGAGAACCAAAGCGGGCAATGTGTCGTCTCTCGGGAAGTGACTTAATCTACGGCTGCCCTTCTGAACCTCTCCCAAATAGTCTCCACTACATCTGGGTGGAGCCTCCACTCCCCCAGTGGTGGACGCCCTCGGGATAGGATGTCGGCAGGAACATTCTGCATCCCCGGGATGTGGGCCGCCCTCAGGCTGGCAAAAAAAGGGGCTGCCCAGGTCAAAAGCTTCTGGGTCAGCCTCAGTAACGTCAACGACTGTGTTCCCTCTTGATGGTTGATGTGAAAAACAACTGAAGTGTTGTCTGACCGCATCAGAACATGCCTTCCCAGCAGGATCGGGAGGAAGAGCCGTAACACACGGTGCACAGCCTTCAACTCCACAGCGTTGATGTGGTGCAGCCTTTCTCGTGGAGACCATGTCCCCCGAGCGATCTGTCACTGCCACAAGCCCCCCCATCCCGTGGTGGACGCGTCGGTAGAGACAACCTCCTGACAGGATGCCAGCAAACCCAGTGGAACTCCCTCTTCATGAATGCTGCATCACTGAGCCAGTAATGCGAGGCATTGAGGAGACACCCGCAGTTTTCTGTTATGATGTGACGCACGAAAAGGGTCCAGCCTCAGGCTTTTGAGCCACATCTGCAGTAGTCGCAGAGATAGTAGTCCTTGGGGTACTACCGTTAGCGGCAGCTGTCAGCTTCCCCAGCAGACGGAGATAGAGAACGAAGGGGGCTGCCAGACCGGGAAGAAAGGCAGGCAGCATCTGCAGAATGCCCTCGACACGCTGAGGTGATGGGCGAGCAGTCATAGAGAGTCCATCGTGATACCGAGAAAAGTTACCTGCTGAGACGGAATCAGGTTGCTCTTCTGCCAGTTCACGCGAAGACCCAATGGGTCCATGTTATCGAGTAAGGTGCGCGTGTCTGCAGCAGCTTGAGCTTCTGTGGGTGCACAGACGAGCCAGTCATCCAAATAAGGCAGGATCTTCAACCCTTTGGCCTGCAGAGGACACAAGGCTGCTGCCACACATCGTGTGAACACACGCGGGGAGAGAGAGAGAGAGGCCGAATGGGAGAACTCTGAACTGAAAATGCTTGCCCTGAAATGCAAAGCAGAGAAAACGCCAATGCTGTGGTGCAATCGGGACATGAAAATATGCGTCCTTCAAGTCGACCAAGGTGAACCAGTCGCCTGGGGAAATTGCCCGAAGCACATCTCTGATGCTCAGCATGTGGAAGGGGATGGATTTCATGAAAAAATTCAGACCTCTCAGGTGCAAAATTGGGCAGAGTCCCCCAGTCTTTTTCGGAATTAAAAAATACTTTGAGTTAGGGCTGGGCGATATAGAAAAAAAGCTTATCGATAAAAAAAAATGCATATTGATCGA
>NW_015151863.1:102026-109129 GCF_000732505.1 Cyprinodon variegatus
ACCCTCTTTTTTTCTATTTCGCCACACGTCTATCGATCGATATATATCGTTATTGAATTATCGCCCAGCCCTACTTTGAGTAAAAGCCCCCTGGATCCCGCAGGGGGTCGTCGAGCAATATAGCACCCTTGGTCAGCAAGGCGTCTATCTCTTTGCTCAGAGCCTGAGCCTTTACCTGGTCGTGAATCACCGTCATCCTGACACGACCAGGGATAGGAGGGCGGCGGCGGAACTGTAACGCGTAACCCTGGGTAAGTGTACACACCACCCAAGGATCGGAAACAAGAGCGGCCCAGCAACTGAGCTGGTCTGGGGTAAAGTGTCTCACCGCCAGCCCAGTGACATCATCTCCGAGCCCCCCTGTCCTTCGGGGGGCGGGAGGGTTGCCGAGTTGCCCGCCTGGGTTGAGGAGCAACATGAGCCCGACCTCCTGGTGGATCCCACTGGCCATGGGCAGGCCTTGCAGTAGGCCCTGCAGCAAACCGTGGCTGCCTCAAGCAAGGTGTAGTCCGGGCAGGATAAGTGCGTGACAGGGACACAGAGGCACTCCGAGCAGGACACTGCACTCGTCTGCGATGCAGGCCGGCCAACTCCATCCACTCCAGGGCTGCAAGCGCAGCGGAACGAAACATATCCCCAGGAACTACTGGAATGCCCATTAGGGTTCTTCTACATGCCTCTGTCAGAGGAGATTGAGCCAGCCAGACCTGGTGACGTGCCTGAACAATGGGAAGACAGGACACGTCCAACCTCCCTAGACAAATGCATTGAGGGATGCGTCCATCAGTCCTTGGGTAGGTGCATCGATTGCGACACCCTCCAAAGAAGCTGAGAAACCCAGCAGTAAATGCAATAGGGAATTTCGAAGTCGCCCCAAACGCGACCCAGATTCATAGGCTCTATAGAGCAGATCGTCAGTGACACGGCACTGAGGACGAGGACACCTGGCATTAGCCCTCAAAGCCTCATCCGGCGCCACAATGAGGGAAGCTATGGCCGGCTCGACAGAAGGCATATGGCCCAAGCCAAAACTGGGCGCATTTTTCATACCTGCCGGTGCCCTGCCATCAGAGATCAGCCTCAAAAACGCCTTAGTGTCAGTCCAACAGGCATGGAGCTCCCTCACATACTCTGCAGATGGGGGATCCATAAAGGACAACCTAGAAATAGGACGCCGAAAGAAAGCACTGGAAGACGCAGGTTGGTCCTGTGAAGCATCCAGCTGCAACCGGGCGAGAGCAGTTCTTAGAGTGCCCACTGTGGAGCCAGAAGAGATATGCGAGCCGGCTTCTGAGAGAAATGAGCCGGAGTCAAAATGATCCCGAAAATCAGTGCCAGATGCCGCCAGGGAAATGGCATCATCATCTAAAGCAGAGACTCCTGAACCAACGCTCTGTCCTTGGTCGGGGTCTCCAGTCATGCTAGCGCCACCCTTGCCCCTAATGGACTCAAGCAATGCTTTTATCCCCTCCAGCTCAGAAGCAAGCTGGACCACTTACCCAGATATGCCATCTGGAATCCTGGGGCTCCTCTTACTCCTCTTCCGTGGAGGGCCCATAGCCTCAGGAGCCACACGTTTCACAGGCTGGCTGGTGCCTTGAAGGCCAGCCAAACGAGTGTTACGTAGGGACAAAGGCAGGACAGAACAATTAGGGCACGCCTCATTAGTCAAGCCTTTTCCAGATGATCCAGTCCCAAACAAGCGCAACACAAATCATGCCCGTCCTCCAACTGGAGAGGGGCCAAACATGTCACGTTCACAGGGCTAGGGGGCTCCTCTTGCTCCTCTTTCGTGGAGGCCCCATAGCCTCAGGAGCCACACGTTTCACAGGCTGGCTGTTGCCTTGAAGGCTAGCCAAACGAGCGTTATGTAGGGACAAAGGCAGGGCAGAACAAATAGGGCATGCCGCATCAGTCAAGGTCTCTTCCAGATGATCCATTTCCAAACAAGCGGGACACAAATCATGCCCGTCCTCCAACTGGACAAGGGCCAAACAAGCTCTACAACACGGCACGTCCAAAATGCCACGCTCACAGAGCTAGGCGGACAGATCGGGAGACCCAGTTGAGCAGCGAACGCCACCAGGGGTTCCCCAGCAGCAAGGTTACAATGAGGACTAGCCATGCACGGCAGTAAAAGTAAAAAGCAAGCCCGAAAACGGCTGCTTGTTGATAGTATAGGCAGGCCCCAAAACAGCTGCTACAGTAAACAAAAAAGCAACCCCGAAAGCGTCTGCTATGGTAAACAAAAGAGCAAGCCCGAAAGCGGCTGCTACGGTAAACAAAAGAAGCAAGCCCGAAAGCGCCTGCTACGGTAAACAAAAAAAAGCAAGCCCGAAAGCGGCTGCTACGGTAAACAAAAAAAACAAGCCTGAAAGCGCCTGCTACGGTAAACAAAAAAAGCAAGCCCGAAAGCGGCTGCTACAGTAAACAAAAAAGCAAGCCCGAAAGTGGCTGCTACGGTAAACAAAAAGCAAGCCCGAAAACGGCCACTTACAGTAAACAAAAAAGCAAGCTCGAAAGCGGCTGCTACGGTAAAGAAAAACACAAGCCCGCCGGCTGCCAGTTAACAAGCTGGTTGGAGTCGGCTAACGCCGAGGCACCAGCAACAGGGAGAATGTGTCCCCTTCGCCGTCGATATGAGAGAAAACTTACCAGACGAAGAAACCAAGATGTATAGTGAAGAGCTTGCGCAGCCTCTGGGAGGTGAGATGAGCCTCGCAGCTCCGACATAAGTCTCAAGGCTACCAGCGACAAGCAACAGTGTCTTACCACCTGTTCAACCTGCATGCAAGAGGATGAAAAGGGACTGAGGGACTCGCTGTCATGTGACTATATAGGCTCACCTGTGTCACCGGGGGTCACACGTGACTATGTTAGTATAAGATTCTCGACCTGTGCATGAGCAAGAGTGATCATTCGTGCTGTAAGCACCGCCTCTGGTGGTCAGTAGGAATGAAATAGAACCAACCCTTTATTGTTGTGTTGTGTGTTTGTGTTTCTTTTTTTTTAATTTTTTTTTATTGGGAGGGAAGGTCTTATAGTTGGTGTCAGGGAAACGTTTGACTGAGGTCATGCCAAAGAATGCTGCCGTTAGGTGCATTCTTTCGGCTGCCAGGAGCCCCGTGCTGAGGCGGTTCCCTTGGGAGAGCACAAATTGCTGCCAACATCCTCTGTAATTGTAGATACATCAGATATCCTCCAAATCCAAACAGAAGAAATCCAAGTATCATAAATCCAAACAATCATACGTCTTGGAGTCTACGGTGTATCCCACAAGTATGTCTCAGCAGGACAGGACAGGTAATTTTTCCCCTGTCAGATTGATCAAGAAGATGAAGACCTGTCTTGAGAAAATCTGATCAATTGCTTTGAGAAAGCTGCTGACCAGATCCATTGTTTGAATTCGGGTGATATGAAGAGAGGACTCAGAAAATCCCATTTTACTTTGGGAGGCAGTTACTTTTGCTCCAAATTGTAGGAACCACTAGTAAACCTACAGATTGAGAGCAAAGGGCTCTGTTGAAATAAGGAACGATCATATCTCTGATATATGATGGAGCTTGGCCTTTTAAAGCTTTATATGTGAGAAGGAGGATTTAAAATTCTATTCTTGATTTAACAGGAACCCAATGAAGAGAAGCCGGGATAGGGGACATATGATCTCTGTTTTTAATTTTCATCAGAACTTTAGCTGTAGCATTTTGGATCAGCTGAGGCTTTTAACTAGTTTGTGGACTTCCTGATAGTAAAGAATGACAATAGTCCAGCCTTGAAGTAACAAATGCATGGACTAGTTTCTCAGCATCACCCCTGGACAGGAAATTTCTAATTTTGCAATATTCCGCAGATGAAAGAAGGAAATTCTCGAAACCTCTTTGATGTATAATTTAAATGACAGGTCCTGATCAAAAATAATACCAAGATTTTTTACTTTATTTTCTGAGATCAATTTAATCCCATCCAAATGAAGTGACTGACTAATCAGCTTNATCTAGAATATTATATTAATTTCTGATATCTGAATTGTAATTTTGACTAATAGTAAGTCCATTATTGAGATCCAAAATTAGAGTTTATCCTCAACATAATTCAGTAGATAGGAAGAATGATTATTTTATATAAGAACAATGTTATTTTAGATATCTGGAATTAAAAGCTCAATACACATGAAACGGAAAGGTGACGTCATTTGTACTAGTGAGAATTACATTTAAGATATCTGAAAGGTTTGTTTTAGATAGGAAGAATGTTACTTTAGATATCTGAAATGCTCATTCTGACTAGAAAGAAATGCATTTGAGAGATCTGAAATATATATTCAGTCAAGCTAATAAATGTCAAAACAGCCACTTTAAATTTGTAAAGATTTCTAGGTATCTAAACGTTTATTCTTATTAGTAAAATTATATTTTTTGCATCCTGAAATGTCATTTTTTTGCTGCTATAAATGTCATTTAGGATATCTGTGTACAGTTCTGACAAGTAGGATTGTAGTTTTGACCAGGAACTATATTTTAGAGATCTACATATGGAACAAAATAGGACGTTGCTTCTAATAAATGTCAAAACGGCCTGCCATATACGCCGCCTGTTTGACGTTAGCAGCAGTTGAGCAAAAACTCTGATTGCTGATGAAGAGGAAGACATGAGTTTGTACTTATCCTGTGTTGGTGAGCATTGAATTACCAGTTTTAGTTTACTAAACGTTTTTCTACTCGTTTTTTGGACTCTGTCGGTTTATCTTCTTGTAAAACTTTAGCAAGTTTGCTGGTGAGAAGCCTTAGTTTGAGTTCTCTAAAGTCATAAGTTTTACTTTCTGTAGTCTCCTATGACTGCTGTAGTGTAGCTAGGCTGAATTCGATGTTTTGGTTTTTATCCTAAAGGGTTTGATATTTTTTAAAGGGAAAAAAAGAGATGGAGAGAAAAGAAAAATAAGTCCTTGTGAAGGAGGGTTCATGTTGTACCCTGATAATTATTTTTTTTGTTTAACTTTCTCATGACGAAGCTGCAGTTAGCTTCCAGCCGGTGTGATAGATTAGCCGTTTGTGGCGGTATGGCAGGCCGTTTTGACATTTATTAGCTTGACTGAATATGTAATCCAGATTTCTCAAATTCATTTTTTCCTAGACAAAAAGAACATTTCCATTAATGGGTTGAATTACAAATTTTAATTACTTATTTAATGACTATTTAAATTATAATTCTAAAGATCCCTATTTTAATTATGCCTATCCAAAATACAGTTTAAGAGACTGGCAAAAGAATAACGAGGCTCTGTTTAAACATATAATAGGCAGGCTGACCAGTCAAATTTCTATCATAGATGGCACAAAAGCATTCTACCTATTCACAAGTCTTTTAGATATCACTAATTACGTTTCTACCATTAAAAATTACATTTTAACTTTTTGTTAATATATGAAATAAAAGTTATGACCAATAACGATTGGATTACGGAGATGTGAAATTTATTTTTAGACATCCAGAATGTTTATTTTAGATAAGAGTAGTGTCATTTTGGACATCTAAAAGTAACAGCTTAATACACGTGAATTGGGAAAAGTGAAGTAATTTTTCCTGGTAAGAATTACATATTCATTTAGATAGGAGGAATACTATTAAAGATATCTGAAATACAAATAAGTATATGTTTAAATGGCCACTTTTATTAAGTAAAGATTTGTAGATATCTGAAATGTAGTTCTTACCAGTAAAAATTTGATTCCAGTGTACTTATAATTTTATTTCTACTGCTAGCAATGTAATTAGTAATATCTAAAATACAATTCTGACTAGTAGCATTATAATTGTAACTAGGTAGAATGCTTTAGTGCAATCTATAATAGAAATGTGACTAGTCAGTCTGCTTATTTTATTTGGCTCCCCATTTCTTTTTTGAATGTTAGTCAAAATATGTTTTGAAGTATCTAAAACTGTATTTTGGATAGGCATTATTAAAAATTAGATATCTAATAATTCCAATTTAACTAGTCATATATCAATAGTTGATATCTGTAATTATATTTCTACTAGCATTTTGACTAGCAGTAACTCAATTATTAGAATTCATTCTCATCAGAGTTCTTTTTTAGATAGGAAGAATGTTTATTTTAGATATCTGAAATGTTCATTTTGACTAGGAATAAGTGCATTTGAGACATCAGGAAACATATATTCAGTCAAGTTAATAAATGCCAAAAGAGCCACTTAAAATTTGTAAAGATTTCTAGGTATTTAAAAGTTTATTCTTACTAGTACAATTATATTTTTTGCAGCCTGAAATGTAATTATTGCTAGTAAAAATGTAATTTCTGGCTAGTAGAAATGTAGTTTTGACTTGGAAGAATCTTTTTTTTTTTAGAGATTAACAAATGGGACAATTGAGAGAACAGTGCTTCTATTAAAAGTCCAAATGGCCTGCCATAGAGGCAGCCATGCGCTAACCTCTGTCGCTTAGTAACCATGACAGTTGACACACAAAGCAGGAAAAGAATGAATGCTAAATTTCTGACTGCTGTTTCTTTTATTTATTATTTTATTATTTTAGTGAACACAAAGAATACTCATGAGAATATAGAGTGGAATAAAGGTGACAACCATCGGGAGCATGAAAAAATAAAAGCCAATATAAAGATATAAAAGGGATAGAAAGATATAAGTAAATATAAACAATGTATGTATAAAAAATATAACAATTGTAACAATTCTGTAATTGCAACAATTCGCATATTCAACAACTGCTTATCCCAGGTGATCATATGACATGCTCAGAGTAGTCCAGCAAAATATGATTATACAATTTTATTTGCATTTTAGTTCGTTCTTTCTTTAGGTTACACACTATAAACCATAAGGTTAATGTGAAAGTAAAGCATGAAACTCAAAAACACTATATTTATGTTTCAATGCAAAGCTGAAAAAGTTAGCTACCGGAAATAGCCCAGGATCCAATTTCAGGTACAGATCGAGCAGAGACGAGTAATGAAACAGGATTTTAATGCATTTATTTTCTTAGGATATAATTATTAACCCTAAACACAGTATAGTGTATTATGCTTACTATTTTTGAAGAGGGAAAAAAGTAATTTAGGTCTTTTTTT
>NW_015151863.1:110814-117080 GCF_000732505.1 Cyprinodon variegatus
GCATAAATAACAGCTGAATACTGGATTAGAGTGGATCCTATCATTCTCTAAATCATTAACTGGAGGCATGGTACTAAGCAACAAATAAAAAGGAAAAATATGAGGAACAAACATAAGTCTGTTTTGTTCAAACCTTCAGCAACACGCTTGGCGTGCTGCCACCACATATTGGTGCCATAGGGATGACTTGCTGTGCATCCATCAAAAACCATTCTGGTTTTCCTTTGTTTCAGGTGGTCAGTTTGAGTCCCTAAGAACACCAGTCCAATGGTCACCACCAGGCAGCAGAGCCACTTTAGTTTTCCCATCTTCACCAGTTCCTCCAAGAAAGCGCCCAATAACCAGGACTCTAAAGCACTGGGTTAGGTTGGTTTCTTCACCAGGGTTGAGATGAAAAGCTCTAAATTGCTTAACCCCATTTGTAGCTGGGCTTCACCACAGATCCCTACCTTAGTCGTGGGGTCCCTGTGAAGGTAACTGGGCTTCTCGCTGGGGAAAGTCTTTAATCAGCTTACAATGACTCTAGTGGATCCAAGTGTCTCTCTCCTGGATCTTCACAGCGTTTGGGGTTGCTAGTTGCACAATGTAGGGTCCTTCCCACCTTGGAGCCGCCCAATTTTTCCTCTTGATGGTTTTAATCAGCACTCGGTCTCCAGGCTTCAGGCCTTCCTGTGGGGAAACAAAAGGAGTACTGGGCAGGTTACATGTTTTCCGAACAATTTTTTATTTACAAAATGTGAGACATACTCTGCAAAAATTTTAAAGTAGTTATTTAAACTATACTCATCATCCCTCCTGTTGAGACATGGCCCTGGCCATGACTCATCACCGTTGCTGTTCTAAACAGGCTTCATGGTAAAACTGGTTTATCCTCTATCAGAATTAGGCCATCAGACTTTGTAACCGCTCCTTCTCTTTTCCATTGTTCTTTTTCAGGTGCTTGAGCGTTTTTCTGCATATCTATAAGAATTTCTGTAGGAATTATTGTGCTTTCGTTTGACAGAAAGATTTGTGCTCTAGCTGCTGCCTTTGCTGCAGCATCTGCTCTATTGTTTCCTCTGCTTACCACATCTTGGCTTTTGGTATGTGCTGCACATTTGCATATGGCTATAGCCCGGGGCAACAACACAGCTTTTAACAGGCTTGTTAACAAGTCTGCATGGTCAACCTTTCTCCCTCTACTGGTCACCATGCCCCTACGCTCCCATTGTGCAGCAAAATTATGGACTGTAGAAAAAACATACTGACTTTCCGTGAAAAGATTTACATCTTGGCCTGTTGACATTTCACATGCTATTGTTAGTGCAAGAATCTCTGCAGCTTGCGCAGAATATGATGATTTTAAGGCAGCACTGTAAAGGGTTTTTTGATCATCTACAATTGCAAAACCAACTAAGTTCTTTCCTTCTTATGATCTGGAAACTGACCCATCCACATACAAATTTTTATAACCCTCCTGTGGTTCATCTTTTCCCCTGGGTGGTTAGATCCAGGGAGTAAAATGTGTTTTGGGAATGAACCTGAATGTACAACATGTGTGTCAGCTGTTTCTAGTTCTGGTGTAACTTCCCCTTGTAGCATAAAATCTGTACATCTTTTCACTCCCATCCCTTTGTCTTTGGGCACCAGCGCTAATTGCAATTCCCTTAACAAATCTCTGCCTAATAAATTAACTGGACAATCTGGGATCAGCACAAAATCAGCTTCCACTGTAAATCCCCCTTCATCAGTGACCAGTTGTTTTTAAGAAATGTGCTGAACCTCCATTCTCCCATCAGCAGACTACTGGTGATCCATTTTAGTCCCAGTTTAGCCTGAGGTAGTTCATCCCTCAGGACAGATATATCAGCTCCGGTGTCACACAAAAATTTCACTTTTACCCCTTCAATGTTTAAATGCCAGTATGGTTTTTCTGATGTGTTTAAAAAAGAAAAGAAAATTTGCTGTAGGTCCAGGACCTCCACTGGGTCCACAATTAACTGCTCTACACTTTTTGCTGGCGCACACGACTCCTGGCGTCAGTGCTGGTCATAATATTGGCAACGGGGAGGGTCACTCTGTGGGGGTTCTGGACATTCTCGAGCAAAGTGGCCCTCCTTATCACAATTGTGATAGCTTGCACAATCCACTTTTTTTTTAACTCCTCTAATTCTTTTCAGTATATAGCTTGCTTATTTCCTGATTTACACACCAACTTCATCTCCACCTTCTGCTGAATATTCGTCAGTGGCTCAACTCTTAACTGTCCATTCCAATCTTCCTTCTTAATCCTCTTTCTGGCAAACTCTGGATCACCACCACAACACGTCACCATCCATCTAACATCACCTGGCACTTCCTTCTTACTACTTCCTTGCCCCATGCTTTTAACAATTGTTTTAAAGTGTTATTACTGCAGATTTTTTTTTATTTTATTTTTATGTGTACACTTTGGAGTCCCAGACTCCGATACGTACACCGACACAGGGTTTTTCTCTATGGGCTTGACTTAGGCGCCGATGCACGTGTGTTGCTGGAGCCATCACTACTAGAAGGATTAAGGTTATGAATTTGACATTAAAGGGTAATGCCAGTTTTTTTACATTGGGCCCTTGATTTTACGTTATTACATTATGTTCTACTCACCCATCTGAGTCTTGTGTCATTTGAAACTGTTCTGAAGATAGATACAGGAGGTGAAGTCTTTTTCTGTTAAAATGGAATATAGAGGAAAAGATGTTCAATAAAGAATGCGCTGAAGAGGTTATCACATGGCTTTTAAAAAGCTGTTTTTATTTAGCCCTAAAAGGACAGTTTGTTATCCTCCCTTACCTCCAGCACAGGCCCCGTTGGTGCTGTCTGTGTCGGTAGATCTATAAGGAAGTACCACCTAATGGATGAACCAAAGTGATAAACTTTTTTTCTCTATTTTACTTTCAAACCTGCTATTCCTACCACCTCTGTATAAGTATTGACAGGATTTGTAACAAAAAAAGTGAACGCAACAAAGTTTTTGCACCAGATGCCCTTCTTGACATAATGGGGATTTTATCCTGAATCCTCTTGATTAAAGTCAAAGGCTTAAACCCCTACACACGCAGACAAAAAAGAAACATGAATCCATCACTTCTCATGTCTTACATTTCAGCTTCCACCGTTAATGTTTAGGTTCATATTTAATTTGATAAAAAGGAGAAGTGATTGCGTGTTCAGACCAGAGGCATTAGCAGCTGGGACAGTGGTGGATTCACATAGAGCTCCTATTTAAACCGTGCAGTGAAGAGCGATAAAGTGGCCAGGGGTAAACTCCATGCGGTGAGGGTGTTCAGCAGCAGTCCGTGATGTTAAGTTTTTCCTGCCCTTTTATTGTGAAATAACTACAATGAGTCCTTGACTGGAAATTACATTCAGTTGCCATGGGTAGCGGTAGGTCCTAAGCAGAGGGTTTGGGATACTGATGATTTATAACTTATTAAACAGCCTTTCCAGCCACTTAATGAGGTAAATATGCCTACTTTTATATTCAATGCCAGCACAGGAATGACATGCGATGTTATGCAATAACTCTATATCAGGAAACGAGCGCAGTATTAATGTCTGCTGAGATGGCGACGTCATCAGCCATAATTTAAAATAATGCTATCTTAAAAACCAAATCAGCACAAACGGAAATCGTTGCGGTCTGAACGCACCTTAAGAGTCTTTATCAGTGTTTATCATTGTTTACAGGACAAACAGAAGTCTGGAGTCATGGCTTCTGCATCAGAATCACAGTCTGCCTCGGATTATCTGACGGAAGCCAGAGATTTCCTTGTTGGGAAATTAAGGAATCACTCAGTAATTCTAGAGAACTTGCTTCAACAAAAATTTCTCCATGATGAAGAGGTCAGCGAGNAGCGTCACTTACAGGCCTGGCATACATTTTGCAGCGTTTTCATGCATTCGTGTGGACGCTCACATTTATTTTACGTCTCCGTCTTTACGGCAAACGTTTTGGAAAATATCAGCGTTTCGTGTTCGTTTTGACTTCGTGTGGACGGGGCCTAAGGTTCAGATTCTATGGCTACCTCAGATGCTGCCTCACCTTCCAGAGATAAACCACTTATGGAGCCCAGGATGGAACATCAACGTTGACCACACTCACACAAAACTTAGTTTCAAAAACTGTATTGTTATCATCAACATGAACAAGATGATGACAATAAAACAACAATATGACAACAGTATGACAAAAAAATAAATAATAAAGTGCGCGCAATAAAAAAAATCCCCGCGGTCTGAAAGCACCTTAAGAGTCTTTATCAGTGCTTATCATTGTTTACAGGACAAACAGATGTTTGGAGTCATGGCTTCTGCATCAGAGTCACAGTCTGCCTTGGATTATCTGAAGAAAGCCAGAGATTGCCTTGTTGGGGAATTAAGGAATCACTCAGTAATTCTAGAGAACTTGCTTCAACAAAGATTTATACTTGATGAAGAGGTCAGCGAGATAGAGGCAGAGAAAAAACCCTATGAGAAAGACAGAAAGATACTGGACTCAGTCATTAGAAGAGGTGAACGAACCTGCTACTACTTACTGTGGATTATTTACATGACGAGGAAGAGGACCAAAAAGAAACCAGCTTCTCTCTTGAAGAACCATGATGGAGCTGAGGCTAAAAAGTTTGACCTGGATCACTGGATCAGCTGCTTTCCTTTCAAAGAAGATGCAGAAATGGATACAAACTTCTTGCAAGGTATAAAACTAACATCTATTTTACTGACAATTACTTTTTCTTTTTTTTTTTAGTTTAGTGCATGTGTTTAATATTATTGCTGCATTATGTCATATGATTTTTTTTCAATTTGTAATTGAGGTACTAGGAAGTAAATTTCATTTTGTTATTTTGATCTTAGGATCCAGTTCTTGCTACAAATATCAAGAAAAGTTAAAGGCAAAAGCAAAAGAAAAATCTAAACATTTTTGGGAAGGAGGTAAAAGGCTTTTTGAAGAAGATAAAAAGCCTGAGCTATCATTTATTCCACTGGTGCTAGATACAGAAGACTCAGCTCCCCCGTCCAAAATAACGACATCTAAAAACATGAAGAGCAAATTAAGTCGTCCTGAAAAGTTATGGACTTACATTCCCAGGGATAAACCAAAGATCTCCCCCAGTGACCTGCTGGAAACTGATGAAAGCTTCCTCTTGGTTGGCAAACCTGGAATTGGAAAGACGGCTCTGTGCCATGAAATACTAAGACTGTGGTCAGAGAAAGATGACAAGAGGCTGGATTACATGTTTTACTTTGATATGAGGGAAAACAACGTCCCACTAATCAGATCAGAGGATCTTCTTCAGTACAGTGAACCAGATGAGGGCAAAGATGAGATCTTACAGGATATGAAGAGCTACTCGAATCTTGTCACAGTCATTTTAGATGGAGTCACTGATATTTCTTCTGTGGTGAAAAAACTGGTAGAAAAAGATCTGCTGTCTGATGCAAAAATCATCATCACCTGCAGACCAGATGATGAGGAAGATCTCTGTCTAGAAGACTGGCTCAGGGTGGAGGTGAAAGGCTTCAGTGAAGGAGCAATAAAAACATATCTGTCTAAAGCACTGGGTGACGATCATCAGGAGGTTCTGAGTAACGTGGAGCTGGTCACTCTTTCTTATGTTCCAATGTATGCTCTGATGGTGGCCGCCACCGTTTCATCAGGTGACTCACAGCAGCCCAGAACTGTCACTGAAATATACATCAATATTGTTCGGTTTACACTCAAGATTAACGGCAACATAAAGTGGAAGGATCTCAATAAGTTCATCAGAACCAAGAGAGATGAAATCATGTCTCTGGCTGAAGCTGCTTTTTATGCAACTCTAAAAAACAATGTGAACCTGAAAGAACTTTCCTGTGAGGACAGCTGTGTCCTTTCCTTCCTGAACTCACTTGATGAAAAAGTCGCTCCTACTGAAACCATAACTGTCCACACTTTCCTCCATTACATCATGCAGGAGTTCTTTGCTGCTTTGTGGCCTTTAAAGGATCCAGAGAAGATCAGGAAGGTTTTTCAGAAGAGCCTCACTGATGAGATGAAACACATGAAACATGTGATCCCTTTCATGTGTCGCTTGTTGAATGAAACAAATCCACGTTTGATGAGCTGTCTGATTCCAGATTTGGAGCTGATGGAAACATCTGATTGGTTCCTCAAAGAGATGATCGACACGTTTTGCAGCGAGCCCAAAGTTGACAGACTGTTCCAGTACCGATGTCTGTATGAGTCCCAGAGCGTTGGAGCCTGC
>NW_015151863.1:117536-122747 GCF_000732505.1 Cyprinodon variegatus
CTAAGGTGGCAGTCTGGTTGTATTGGCGCAGTGGTGATCAAGGCTTAATTCAACATGAATACCTGTTGGAGGCTTTGTCAAACATCAGCCTAATCAGGTGAGTCACAACAATTCATGCTATTTTTAATCTGGCTATACAGGTAAAGTGCTTACTATTCTGTATTAATTTTATAGATTAACAAATGTAGTTAAATGCAGTAGTAGATAAATTTATAGTTGACGATCTGTTATTATACAATCTCACAGAGTAACTGAGAACTGTGTTATTGAAGTTGATTGTGAAGCTTTATTTCTGGCTAGTAAAATACTGGCTCCTTTGGCTCTTTTATGAGTTGGAGGTATTGCAATGATCGGTTTTATTTGTGACTTCAGTTACTGCATGATTTGTCTTAAAATATAGTTTAGCAATCTAAAGGCAAAAATGATATTTTACAATATGATTATTTGTAATTTAATCATAAATATAAAAGTAGATTTTTGTCATTGGTGTCCAGCTTATATTTTTTCAGTGTAGAGATTTGTGATAAATATTTCTTTCTCATTGGTTCAGCTTTCACAGGCCACAATTGCAAGAACAAGCAGAGTTCTTTGTGAATCTGTTCTGTGCCGCTGCAGAGAGAGAAAAGCAGACAGGAGAGAAGATTCTGGACCTCTTGAAACCAGTTTGGAAATATAAAACATTGCCTTCAAATCACCTAAACAGGAATAAATATCAGAGTGACTTCCTGCTGGATCTTTACTCCCAGCTGAAGGACTGTGAGACTAAAACAGGTCTGAGTCTCCTTCCATCATTTCAGTCAGTTTTCCTGTTGGCTCCTCCAGTCTGGAGCATAGACCTCTCAAAGAGAAAGACCTCCATCCTCCTGGAAGTGTTGAAGCTCCAGTCAGAGAAAAAAAGCCTGGTGCTGACAGGCTGCTCGCATGAAGAGAGCGAAGTGAGGAGTTTTTTAGATTGTCTGCCTCATATTGACGAGTTTAGGTAAATTTTCTTATACATTTCCGTTTTGTTGTTTCAGTCAATACATATTTCTTTACACAGAAAAGAATCTTGAAACAAATTGTGACATTTGTAACGTTTTTTATTGCTTTTTCTTCAGTTTTGTTTCCAATGGAGCCGACGAATCAAAACAAACCCGCTTCATAGTGAATCTGTTCTATGAAGCAGCAAAAAGAGAACAGCTGACAGGAAAGAAGGTGGTGAAGCCATTAGCATCAGTCTGCTCATATACATTTCTTGTAAAAAAAAGAGGCATGTGTTATTATTTTGACAAGGAAGAGCTTGAGGATGATCAGTCTCTGTGTCAATTCCTGCTGGATCTGTACTCCCTGGTAAAGGACCATGAGACTAAAACAGGTCTGAGTCTCCTTCCATCATTAATGTCAGTTTTCCAGTCAGCTCCTCCAGTCTGGACCATAAAGCTCTCAGAGAGAAATACCTCCATCCTCCTGGAAAAGTTGAAATTAAAAAGGAAACCAGTGGAGCTGACAGTCTGCTCACATGGAGAGAGTGAAGTGAGGAGTTTCCTACAGTGTCTGCCTTATATCTCACAGCTCAGGTACAGTATTGCAGTCATTTTTTGTCAATTCTGTTCTTGTTTTAAATATTGTCAGTGTTTCTTTGCAGACAGGCGAGGCTTGAAAGAAAATCAAATTCTGCATTCTCCCTTTATTTGTTTGACATTTTTTCAGGTTTGGGTTACAGGCACCTAACAAGTCAGAACAAATCAGGTTCTTGGTAAATCTGTTTGGTGCAGCAGCAGAAAAGGAACAACAAACAGGAGAGAAGATGCTGGAGCTGATAGCATCGGTCTGCAGATATAAAACTTTCCCTTTAGGGAAAAAAAAATATTATGCCAAATATCAGAGTGACTTCCTGCTGGATCTTTACTCCCAGATGAAGGACAGTGAGACTAAAACAGGTCTGAGTCTCCTTCCATCATTACAGTCAGTTTTCCAGTCAGCTCCTCCAGTCTGGACCATAAAGCTCTCAGAGAGAAAGACCTCCATCCTCCTGGAAGTGTTGAAGCTCCAATCAGAGAAGAAACCAGTGGAGCTGACAGACTGCTCACATGGAGAGAGTGAAGTGAGGAGTTTCCTACAGTGTCTGCCTTATATCTCAAAGCTTAGGTATATTATCTGTTTAGTGGGTTTTGTTTTGTCCATGCTATTTTTAACAATCAACTTTGAACAGACAGGGTTTTAAAGAAAATAATTGCCACATTTTCTCTTTTTTAATTTTTGCAGAATTTGGTTCCAGACTTCCAACAATTCAACACAAACAAACTTCTTAGTGAATCTACTCTGTGCAGCAGCAGAGAGAGAACAGCTGAGAGGAGAGAAGATGGTGGAGCTGTTGGCATCAGGCTTGGGATATGAAAGATTTTCTCTAGAAAGGAATCTTGCATATCTAAGAAATATTGAAATAATGACTTTCAGGGAAGAAGATGATGAATATCGTCTAGTGTTACTGTTGCATCTTTACTCCCAGATGAAAGAACATGAGTCTGAAACAGGTCTGAGTCTCCTTCCATCATTACAGTCAGTTTTCCAGTCAGCTCCTCCAGTCTGGATCATAAAGCTCTCAGAGAGAAAGACCTCCATCCTCCTGGAAGTGTTGAAGCTCCAATCAGAGAAGAAACCAGTGAAGCTGAAAGGCTGCACGCATGAAGAGATTGAAGTGAGGAGTTTCCTACAGTGTCTGCCTTATATCTCAGAGCTCAGGTACAGACATTGTACCTAATAGTGTTAAAAATAAAAAACGGAAAAAAGTAATTTGTTTAGACCATCTTTTATTGAAATAGTTAAACCTTAATATGTTGTATAAGTAAACGTTTGTCTACCTAAAATCTGTATCATTGAAACAAACTTCAGGTAGACTTATGATAGCTTAAAAAAAAGGAACAAAATGCTTTTGGCCAAATAAAGCTGAAAATGCATGACATTTTTTGTGGCACCCCCGAGAGGTGTGATCATCCACAAACAAAACAAAAGAGACTGCGGTGATTGTGAGCAGTGTCTTAAAAATTTTAAAAGATTAAAAGTTCAATAATTTATTTATAAAAAAAAAAAGAGTTCGTTAAAAAAAAAAAGTTCGCTAAATAAAATAAGTTGAAGGGAAAAAAGATAAAAAAAATGCAGGGCAGTCAGGAACAGCAGAGTCAGTGGGCAGTCTAAAAAGGGGTGTACTCTTAGCTGACGCGAAGGAGCATGGGGTCCTCTCTCCAACTCGTCGGGCCGCTCTCTCTCTCTCTCCAACACGCCGGGCCGCTCTCTCTCTCTCCAACACGCCGGGCCGTCCTCCCTCTCTCCAACAGGTCGGGCCGTTCTCTCTCTCTCTCCAACACGCCGGGCCGTCCTCTCTCTCTCCAACACGCCGGGCCGTCCTCTCTCTCTCCAACACGCCGGGCCGTCCTCTGTCTCTCCAACACGCCGGGCCGTCCTCTCTCCAACACGCCGGGCCGTCCTCTCTCCAACACGTCGGGCCGTTCTCTCTCTCTCTCCAACATGCCGGGCCGTTCTCTCTCTCTCTCCAACACGCCGGGCCGTCCTCTCTCCAACACGTCGGGCCGTTCTCTCTCTCTCTCCAACATGCCGGGCCGTTCTGTCTCTCTCTCCAACACGCCGGGCCGTCCTCTCTCCAACACGCCGGGCCGTTCTCTCTCTCTCTCCAACATGCCGGGCCGTTCTCTCTCTCTCCAACACGCCGGGCCATTCTCTCTCTCTCCAACACGCCGGGCTGTCCTCTCTCTCTCCAACACGCCGGGCCATTCTCTCTCTCTCCAACACGCTGGGCTGTCCTCTCTCTCTCCAACACGCCGAGCTGTCCTCTCTCTCTCCAACACCCTGCGCGGTCCTCACTGCACGGTCCTCTCTCCGTCTGCAGCTCCTTTCCCCCGTGCTCTGTCCGGCTTTCTTCTCTCTTCTTCAACTGTGCAGCTGCCTTTTATCACCAACACCACCGTCTGTATGCTACTCAGCTGATGGAGAACACCTGTGCTGCCGCCACGAGGTCTCCGGGTACATGTGGCAACGTCACCTCAAAACCAAAACAAAATCAGAAGAAAACATGCAACACAGCAAATCCAAACTAAATCCAACAAGAAAAGCAAACAACTTCAAATCAGAAAAACAAGACATGAAACCAACTTCAACATAAAACAAAAGAGCCACATTACCACACCCCCCCAGACTTTAAAAAGGCCAGTCCCGGCAAATCTTTAGTCTCTATAGCGAGATGGGCATTGCCCTCTCATAGTACATGTAGAGCGGCGCAGTACTTGTTCTGGTTCTCCATTAATCACAGGGTAATAGAGCATCAAAGGCAGTTAATGTGTTTCAACGGGAGGTTGTTCCCTCGACGTGTTGGTGGAAGGAGCAATGCAAGTCTTCAGAGCATTTCTATGCAGGGTTCGTTCCTTCCCACCTTTCTCTGGCCTAACACAATAAACCAGACCGGTGTCCCCGACAACGCAAACAACTACATATGGCTCTGGATTCCACCAACTGTTTAGTTTGCCCTGTTCTTGTCTGTTCCTATCCCGGACCCACACGCGTTCCCCAGGGAGAAGCACAGTTGCTTTGGCTTTCTTGTCATAACACCGTTTTTCATTATTTGCTGCACTAGTCATCCTATTTCGTGCCACCTCATAAGCGTAAGATAACTTCTGAAGGTGTTCAAAGACCCATCCCTGCAAATTGTGGCGGGGTTGTGCGTCTACCACACCCAAACTCAAATCGACTGGGAGCCTAAGATGATGACCAAACATGAGGTAAGGTGGAGCAAACCCGGTAGCACTGTGGACTACATTATTGTAAGCATGCTCTGGCCACCTACTCTGTTTTTCCACCTCCAGTGTAGGGCTGAAACGATTAGTCGACGTTGTCGATAAAAATCGATGATAAAAATTGTCAACAATGAATTCCATTGTCGACTATTGTCGCCAGACGCGTTTTTCCAACAGAGTGAGGCATCTCACTTGATTATGATCTCTGCCGAGAGTCGCTCATGCGCAGTAGTGTCTCTGTCTCTGAGCGGTAACATACAAATATGGCGGCGTCAATTTCAGGTACGCGTACCAAGACTTCTAAAGTTTGGGAGCATTTTAGCCTGGATACGGCGAATAAAAAGATTACTTGCAAGGTTTGCAAAGCACGAACATTTAAAGAGAAAGCACGTCGGGGAGTTGAAAGAAACGGAGTCTGACTCGCCTC
>NW_015151863.1:123450-125337 GCF_000732505.1 Cyprinodon variegatus
CTCTTTAAATATTTACAAAAATCAACTTTTGTGTTTAAAGGTAAAGGAGATCCTAAAAGAGGTCAGCAGCTCCCTCACACTGACGTGTGTTGTTTGGACCAGCCAGTCTTTTGCAACAGACAGTTGACCACTGAATGTACTTCACAAAATGCACATCTTTGTTTTATTTAATGCTCTGATGCTGCTAATGAGCCTGTTCTTGGTTTACAGGGGAAAAAATGTTTATTTGATTTTAATTTATTAATCATTTATTTGCCTGTCCCTAAAAAATGGACAGAGGTTTATTTATTTATGAATTTATGTCTCTGTTGACTGAGGATTGTGTCTAATTGAAGTTAGGACATTTTTATTTAATTTTTGTACAAATCCACAGTATGTGCAATAAAATAAGTTTTTTTCATTGTAACCATCTTTTTTGTATTCATTATCATGTGCCACATAATTAAATCAACTTCATGCTGAATTTAAGAAAAAAGTAATAATTATCCGATTAGTCGACTAATCGTTTCAACAGTCGCTGACTAGTCGACTGTCAAAATAGTCGTTAGTTGCAGCCCTACTCCAGTGTAAGAAGCATGTTTAAGAGCATTTGGTTCATCCTTTCTACTCTCCCATTACCTGCTGGATGATATGGGGTAGTGCAGCTTTCAGAAACACCATACAAGCTACATAGCTCTTTCATAAGTTTGGTCCCTGATCAGAAAGAAAACGCGCTGGGCAACCAAATGGTTGGATGACATGAGACCAAATTGCACGGACAGTAGTTTGAGCAGTTTGATCATGTGTAGGAACAGCCCACAAATAACGGGTGAACATATCGGTCATTACTAAAATACTTTATGTATCATTCGGTCGACGCAAAGAGGAAGTCAAGAGCTACTATCTCTAAAGGGTAAGACACATCAATCGGCTTAAGAGGTGCTCGTGGTTCTACACGGTCTTTTTGTAGACTACAGACGACACACTCATTCTGGAAACACTGTACCCCCTTTTCCATGCTTGGCCAGAAGAAATGGCGCCTCAGGTGAGCGAGGGTCTTCTCCACTCCTGCGTGGGCTGTAGCTTCATGGCATTTCCTCCAGACCTCCTGACGTTTGGACCCTGGGCACACAATCTGGAAACGGGGCTCACACATATAAGAGTCAAACACATGTCTGCAGAGAACCCTCTTGTGTATGCAAAGTCTCTTCCAATGTTTCAGCAGTTTTTTTGCCGGTTGACCTAGAACTGCTTGCTCAGTCTTATTTGGGGCTCTCCCCCTCTCCACATACATTCGTACCTGCTGTATGTCTGGGTCCGCCCCCTGGAGGGTCTGCCAATCTTCCCCAAGCTCCAATTGAACCCATGTCTTCTGCATCGGCATCCATTACAGCTGCTACAGTGTAGCCAATGTTGGTTGTAACCTTGGGGAATCTGGACAATGCATCTGCATTCACATTCTCTCTCCCTGCTCAGTACTTCACTTCGAAGTAAAATGAGGCCAACTGAGCAACCCACCTTTGTTCTACGGCTCCAAGCTTAGCAGTTTGTAGATGAGCAACTGGATTATTGTCAGTGAACACTGTAAACTTAGCACCAGTTAGATAGTCTTTGAATTTTTCGGTGATTGCCCATTTCAGTGCCAGGAGCTCCAATTTAAATGAGCTGTAGTTTGCATCATTTCGCTCTGCAGGATGTAGACTGCGACTGGCGTAAGCGATCACTCGTTCCTCTCCGCCTTGGTTTTGTGCCAGTACTGCACCCAGTTCATGATTGCTGGCATCAGTGTACAGGCTAAAAGGTTGGGTGTAATCTGCATAGGCCAGTATCGGTGAAGTACACTTCGCTGCAGCAAACAGAAAGGGGCGGGGACGGACCACTGTCAGTCTCATACCTTATATGGAAATG
>NW_015151863.1:125882-131873 GCF_000732505.1 Cyprinodon variegatus
AATGTACATTACATTAAGAGCACATTTATCCATCCATTAATTTTTATGAATTATCCTCAAGTGGGGTCATGAAGGCTGCTGACCCTGGACAGATCCCCAGTCCATCGCTGATTAAGAAAACAGATATAAACAAATACATGCTGGTGCTGAAGTTCAAATAATATATTTTGATGTTGTGAATGGTACTCTTAAAATAAATAAGTTAAAATCTAAAATATAATAGCCTTTGGCTTATTTAATAAGAACTAGATGGAAAAGAGGTTTGGCCTGTGAAACATTTAGTCGAAAATTTTGGCCAACTTTAAGGCATTTATACTAGTGATTATGAAAATAGCGCCCCCTTCATTTCCGGAATGCAATAGTCCCATTTCCAAATAAGGTATGGGACTGACGGAAAGGTCTGTCCCCGCCCCTTTCTGTTTGCTGCAGTGAAGTCCTTCTCGTATTGGTGCTTGGGTTAAGGCCTCTTTTAGTCTTTCAAATGCAGTTTGACACTCTAATGTCCAGTCAATTAATTTGGTGTGACTCTTCTTATCAGTGGGAATGCCTGTTAGCAAGGAATGGAGTGGGGATGCAATGTTGGAAAACCCCTGGATAAAACGTCTGTAATAGCCAGCCAGGCCCAGAAATGCTCTCACTTCCTTAACGGACTTTGGATCAGCCCACTCTGTAACTGCCGCCACCTTCTTTGGATCAGTTATAACCCCCCTCTGGTTGACCACATGACCCAGAAATCGCACTTCTCTCTGCAACAGGTTGCACTTGTCGGGTCTCAGCTTCAAGCCGTGCTTCCACAGACACATGAAGACTTCTTCCAGATGCTGCAGGTGAGTATCAAAATCAGGCGAGTAGACAATCATGTCATCCAAATATACAAGTAAGAACTCAATAATCTGACCACTTAGACATTGTTGCATCAGTCTCTGAAAGGTTGCTGGTGCATTGCAGAGGTCAAATGGCATGCGCTGGAATTCAAAAAGGCCCAAAGGTGTAGTGAAGGCAGTCTTTTCTCTGTTCTTTGGCTCAACTTCGACTTGCCAATAGCCACTGGCCAGGTCTAAAGTGGAAAACCACTCTGCCTTAGAAAGAGAGGTTAGAGTCTCTTCGATCCTAGGGAGAGGGAAAGCATCCTTATGAGTGACAGAGTTCAATTTTCTATAGTCGACACAGAACCTCCAACTTCCATCTTTTTTCTTGACCATGACAATGGGTGCAGCCCAGGGGCTGGAACTTTCAGTTATCACACCTTTGTCCAACATGTCTGCCAGCAGTGACCTCATTTCTTTATACATGAGTGGTGGCAGTGGTCTGAATCTCTCCCTTGCAGGGCATGCATCTCCCGTTGGGATGGTGTGCTTGACGGCGTCCATCCGACCAAAGTCCTCATCATGTTTAGAAAACACTTTATCCCATTTTTGCAGTAGGGTGGTCAGCTTACCAGCTTCGGCAGGTGTTAAACTTTGTTGCTCCACCAGCTGCTGTAGGCTAAAGGCGTTGCTCTCCTCTAGGGAATCCACAGCTTCCACCAACCCGACTTGTACAACGCCACTGTCATCAACAGCCAGGTCAACATCTCGACCCCTGTGGACATCCACATCATCTACTTGGTAGAGGCGTCCAATCTTTTGGTAGCGCCCTAGGGTAACTGGAAAATTATTCAAATTTTTCAGACGAACCGGGAGCCTACCATTTCTGACGACAGCAAGGATGCGACCCACCGAGACAGTGTTGGGCTCCTCCAGGGCTTCCACCAGGCCACAGTAGTCTCTCCCTGCTGGTCCTGCTCGGGCTCGACCCCAGACCACCACCTCACTTCTTGCTGGGATCCTGACCCCTCGCCGCTGAGCTGGCCAAACGTATCCCATGAACTCTTCCTCCGTGGCAACAGCAGTCCTCTGGCAAAGAAAGAAAGCCTCCCGCCAAGCCCGTTGAGACCTTGGGTTTTGGCAGCAAAAAGACAATGGCTTCCCAGGATTACGAAAAACCACATCCCAGCAAGGTCTGATTGTGTTCATGCCAATAATGAAGGGATTCGTGGAGCATTCATCAGTCACTATAAAAACACCTTTTTGGTTAATTTCAACACCCTCAATCTTAAAGTCCATTAGGGCGTAGCCTATGCAGGGAATCTTGAGGCCATTTGCCGCCTTAAGCTGGACGTAAGTGGGAACATTATTAACATCGCAGTCAGGGAAGTGTTCGAGGAACAGGCTCTGCTGCATCAGTGTCACTTGGGAGCCAGTATCGAAAAGTCCCTCCAAACAAACTCCTCCCACCGACACATCCACATATGGGCAATTCCCCACTAATTTAGTTGTGGCCTCTTGATCTTTTTGAGCTGACCCCACTGCATGGGCCCCGACAGTAGGGTGTGCTAGTTTAAAGCTGGCTGATTGACAGAGGCCCCTCTGCAAAATCGGGCTATATGACCAGATTGTTTGCATGTCATACAAATGGGCCTACCTTCCTCATCCCACTGGTAGTTGGTGCGACGGTCCTGGTTCCGTTTCCCCCAAGGATATGGAGAGTTGGCCCTGGGACTTACTGATGTTCGTGCAGAACCAGTTGGTTGCTGGTCTTTGATTAACTCACGGGTAAGGTCCTTTATCTGGGTCTTCACCTCCTCAATCAGCTCCTTCTTCAGCTACTCTTTCCATGCGTTATTCTGTTGGTGAGGATAAAAAGCATTAGGATCTCTTACCGCAGCACATGTCACTTCAGGCCATCTAGGACTTTGTTCTTCTTCCAATAGAAGAGCCTCCTGTTGAACAGCACTGAAGGTTGCATCAGGGTCCAGGCGCACAACCCTTTTTAACATCTGAAGTATGTTACCATCCTCCAGGCCAAGCAGGAATTGGTCCCTAAGGTGGGTATCAGTGGGTGCTTCTGTTACATCATGCTTACGTAATTTTTGGTACAGCTCTCTCAACCGGAGCCCATATGCCTGGACAGGCTCCCCCGGTTTCTGCACACAACCAAAAAATTGTGACCGTAAAGCAGAGACGGGGACCTTATTTGTATACAAGTTATCTAGAATCGAAAATATTTTTGTCACCCTATCACGTTCATCATCACAGAGCACATTAATTTGACGTCTGGGTAAACCGGAAAGGGCACCAATCAAAATCTTTACCTTATGTGATTCAGGTAAGTCATTTGCCTCTAACAGACCTTGCATTTGCTCCTTCCATTCATTATATGTAGCATCATTTTGCAAAAGAGTTTGTTAAAAAAAAAGTTCGCTAAATAAAATAAGTTGAAGGGAAAACGATCAAAAAAATGCAGGGCAGTTAGGAACAGCAAAGTCAGTGGGCAGTCTGTAAAAAGGGGTGTACTCTTAGCTGACGCGATGGAGCATGCGGTCCTCCAACACGCCGGGCCGTTCTCTCTCTCTCTCTCTCTCCAACACGCCGGGCTGTCCTCTGTCTCCAACACGCCGGGCTGTCCTCTCTCTCCAACACGCCGGGCTGTCCTCTCTCTCCAACACGCCGGGCCGTCCTCTCTCTCCAACACCCTGCGCGGTCCTCACTGCACGGTCCTCTCTCCGTCTGCAGCTCCTTTCCCCCGTGCTCTGTCCGGCTTTCTTCTCTCTTCTTCAACTGCGCAGCTGCCTTTTATCACCAACACCACCGTCTGTATGCTGCTCAGCTGATGAAGAACACCTGTGCTGTCGCCACGGGGTCTCCGGGTACATGTGGCAACAACACCTCAAAACCAAAACAAAATCAGAAGAAAACATGCAACACAGCAAACCCAAACTAAATCCAACACGAAAAGCAAACAACTTCAAATCAGAAAAACAAGACATGAAACCAACTTCAAAATAAAACAAAAGAGCCACATTAGGCTACCACATTTTAGTTTTCACATATTTCAGAGAGACTATAGCCTGGTTTCAACAGGTTTTATTAAGACTGAAAAACTGCCACTAAACACTTCTTAATCACTCAAATGGGAAGTTTTTGTATAGTTCTTTTCTCTCATTAAATTTATCCAGAGTGCTATTTTGCTTGATTCATGATGTCTGAGTATTCCTCAGGAAATATGCTCTCTGAGCAGCATCACTTCTCCATCCTATACGAGTGTCCATCACCATTTTACGGAAATGTGATAACCAGCTCACTTCAGGAAGCACCTACCTTGATTGCACAGTTTAGTTGCAGTCTGCCTCTAAATTCAGAACAATTTCTAGTGTTCTTTTTCCCCCTTCAGGAATGGTTTACAGTTTGTTAAAGTAAAATTATATTTTTGTTTGAGACACTCTGTTTATCTCCTTTCAATCGATTATTTTAGTGTTGTTATCACCCTTGAGTTTAACATTTTCTTGCACTTCCCTGTTGAAAGTCTTTTCGCTTCTCTTGATCCCATGGGCAATCAGTGAACATTATTCGTTCACGTCACATTTCAGCCTTACTCAGCTACTTCTCCTTACTCAGCTAGTGCCTAAACACTTTTAGCCACCACATCCTTTTGACTCAATACAGCTACTCAGGACTGATGCAAACTTTCCTCAACTGGCAGTTGATGCTAGTCAGGCAAAAATGCAGTGGTGTGTTGCTAGCGTAACTAGCTTCAATCTTCCTTCTTACTAATGCATCAATTCTCTTACCAAACTCTTAGATTATTCCATGTGTAGGAGCACTTTACCTTGTTTTTCTGTTTTTATCTCCACCAGGGAGTGCTTTTCCTTTTTTGCTTTGATATTTTTGAAGGCGGGTGGTGTTATTTAAGGTCAAGGGTCATTCTATTCAGGTGTTCCTAAATGAGGAGAGGCAAATGGTTTTCTACTGTGCTTAGCTAAAAGTTATGTTGTTTTTATTTTGTTCTAAATGTAAATTAAAAGACAAAGGACCTAGGAAAATAAATGACTTTCGGAATAACTCTATAAAAGACCTGGGTATTTTTGATTGAGCACATGTACAGTAAGGCCAAAGCCTACCAGCAGAGAAAGCGACCAGTAGCCAAAAATAAAGGATTTTAGCGGCTCAACCATTACTTTAGATTTCTTCTAATAAATTACATATCATTGTCCACAGCCTGCATTCTGAAATCTTAAAGACAATGTTCAAATCTTGCCATCCTGTTTTAATCAAAAGAACCTGCACAAAAAGTTTTACTTGTCAAAACAAATTAAGATATTCTTTAGATGGGAGTAATTTTATTTATTTAAATTACAAGTTCAGAAAATCTAATCATTAATTAGAGAATTAGAATTATTCTCAAGTAATGTATAATAAATCCTGAATTTAATTACATACAAATGTGGTAAATGCTAAAAGTAAACCTGTCATTGTATTTCTTTGACTACTTTATAGTTAAACGATGAATGGGCAATGATCCTTAATCATGAGAAATTAATTACATTTTTGGATAAATAATAACATTATTAGCTAATTGAATTTGTCAGTCTTTTTAGCAAGAAAAGAATGTGTCCAGAGAATAGAAGATTTAGTTAGACTATTATATGTATACTATATTCATTTTGGCAGCTGTATTAATATTTGTGCTGTCAGTAATTGCTTGAAAAAGGTTTTGTTAACATTTTTTTTTAGGTAACTGGGTTATATACATTGGTTTTGCGTATAAGATTAGGATTGGTTGTGTTTATGAAGCTAATATAAAATTGTCACTAATTTGCTTTTCTTTTAATTCCAGATTTGACCATTGGAGCTCAGACCCTGATAAACAAATCAGGCTCTTAGCAAATCTCTTCTGTGTAGCAGCAAAGACAGAGCAGGATACAGGGGAGAAGATGGTGGAACAATTAGCATCAGTCTGCTCATATAACTTTACTGTAACTAATGAAGACACATGTTATGAATTTGATGAAGAAGAGCATGTGGAATATCAGTGTCGGTGTCATTTTCTGTTGGAGCTGTACTCCCAGCTGAAGAACCATGGGACTAAAACATGTCTTAGTCTACTTCCATCATTACAGTCAGTTTTCCAGTCAGCTCCTGCAGTCTGGACCATAAACCTCTCAGAGAGAAA
>NW_015151863.1:132086-136354 GCF_000732505.1 Cyprinodon variegatus
TAACATTTTTACATTGCACTTTTAAAACTGCTTTATCACAGTAAATGTATTTACTTATAGAAGTAATTTATAATGTCCTGTCTAAAGCCGGTGGCTTTATACCAATAACAAATATGAATGTATAGTCTAAATCACCTGTGTTGTTATTGTTATTGGGTGCCAATCATTCAGTGGGTTTAGGATCACAGTTAAAAAAATCTTTTAGCCCTGGTTAATAATGCATTAATGAGAACCTGAGGCACAGAGCTGGCCCACAGCTGTCTTGTTATTTTTGTTTATAAGTCTTAGTTTGTCTACTAAATACAAAATTCTGCGGCAAAAATGGCACTGATCTTAATTTAATTAGAAACAGAACAGAAATATACAACCCAAAGTCTATCACTTATTTGTGGTTTTATACAGTATATGCAGCTTGGACAGAATCAGGATTTAATCTTTGTTTCTTGTTTTCCAGGTTTTATCTTTGGAATTCAGATCTTCATATAAAAAGCAGGTTTTTACTGAAGCTGTTGTTTACAGCAATAGAGACAGAACACGAGACAGGAGAGAAGATGCTGGAGCTGTTGCTCAATGTTGTCCCTAATGGGGCTTACCCATTCAATGAAAGATTCAATGATGACCCTGATGATGATAGTGATGGTAAAGATAACTCTGACTTCCTGCTGGATCTTTACTCCCAGCTGAAGGATCATGAGACTAAAACAGGTCTGAGTCTCCTTCCATCATTACAGTCAGTTTTCCAATCAGCTCCGCCAGTCTGGATCATAGACCTCTCAGAGAGAAAGACCTCCATCCTCCTGGAAGTGTTAAAGCTCCAATTAGAGAAGAAACCAGTGGAGCTGACAGACAGAAACTGCTCATATGATGTGGATGACGACAGTGAACTGAAGATTTTCCTACAGTTTCTGCCTTATATCTCATGTTTCAGGTACAGTGATTTAAATTTTTGCTGTCACTTAAGTTCAAAAAGCTCTGATTGTAAATATTACCCTCAAAACTAACAGTATTTTAATTAATAGCTCAACAAATAGTAACACTGTGCACCTACTGTAGTATTCTTCAATAATGTCTGATAGTTCTGAGTTTTTCTTTACAGCCAATGTAAAAGACTTAGAAGACAAAAAAAACTTATACATACTTGTATTTATGTCCATATTTTGAAGACATCAGGAATGTATTTTATCTCTCCAATACCAGGAAAACAGTCATAATTATTTGGATTTGTACGGTAATCTGCTGATGATTTTCATAATGTGCTTTAGCACAGGAAGCCAAATAAGTTGTTAAAGAAACTTACATTTTTAGGCATGATTTTTCAAAATATTTAATTTGCTTTTATCAATGATCACAATTTCTGATTGGCTGGCCACAACCATTTAGTCTGTTTGTATCTGGTGTTGTGATATTTTACCATTGTAATATGAATATATTATTAACTAGAACTGGAGGTTGTAGTTAACAAGTCATTCAAAATTAAGGGTAAAACCATTTAATTAATATTAGTTTAATGATTATAACTGCAACTCACTAACCAAGGTCCTTGGTCTTTGGCCTCCAAGATTAGATTCCTGGATTGGCTGTAAAATCCATTTGTTTTCACCAATTTAGCAAAATAGACTGTGGCTATCAGCAGAGTTATTAGGCACCAACTAAAGAAATCTGTCTCTGTTTATTCAAATATTACTGAGGAGGGTGAGTCTGACCTGAATGATAAATCATTTGCTGCACAATAAACACAATCTACTACCCGTAAAAATATTGATGTCTTTAAACACTACACACTACTAGAAAATAAACACGAGGTATATCAGATAAATTATTTGTAAAGAGGGAAAATGGGATCTAAGAGTCCTTGGAAAGAATTTCTCAGGGAATGTCAACAGGGCTGCGAACTTTTGACCAACTTTTGGAGTGAGATTTTTAAAGAATTTGGCCAAGCAATCCTTGTCAGGGTTCGATGATGATAGGAGCAGCCTTTGGGTTTTTTAGAGGATTTAACTGAAACAAAGTAGTAAAATGTTGAATTCTTATAGAACAGTTAATGTTACTAAGTAACAATAAGTGCCCTGTAGTTAGGTGGAAAATATTTCACACAATATGCATTATTTCTATGTTCTGGTGATTTTACGAAAACTGAAGTATAGAAGTATGGGCCCTACTAAAATACTTTCATCTTAAATATACTGTAAACTAAGAATTTCACAACTGTGTTTATTAAATGTTCGATGCAGTTCAAGTGACATAACCTAATAAGTTATTATTGGATTACTGACACTAATACAGGAGCCACTGAAATCCAATTTTTGTGCAAATTACACAGTGTATGAGTATTTGGTAACAGGCTAAGGATTAAAAATCTGAACTCATTATCTTATTAGATTTTTAGGGGGCTGTATATTCTATATATGAAACTCACCATAACACAAGACAGCACTTCTGTGGATGTTTAATTTTGGTAGTTGTGATTTTAGACATATTTAATGGACAAAAATTAGAATAAAATGTTGTTCCTCTTATATCAATCCTGGATAACAGAGTTGTTCTGTACATCCTTTCTGTCTTATGTGGTAGGTATTTTTCTTGGGTGGCTGTGCAATGGTTCTTTTTCTTTTTGTGGACATCCTATGGGTTTGTGAAACATACCTGAATGTGTTAGGAATTTAGATATTTGTATTCAGCTAGACAGAGCAATAATTATATTACTATTGAGCAAAACATGAACTAAAACTGGGACTAAATCAGGTGGCTAAATTAGAGCAAAAAGCAGTAAAACTCACTAAAAAAAGCACCAGATATAGAGAAAACAAAGCTTTTGATTAAATCTTACAGTCTCCACATTGATAATTTAAGCTAGTTGCTGTATATGTTATTCATGTTAATCGAAGTACTAGATTGATTATAATCTTCATAAATTTACAAAGTGAATTATCCTAGTCCAGATAACATAAAATTCAAATGACATACCTCGCAATAACTGCTCAGAAATCCCAGCATTTTTTCAATATCTGGCTCAGGTCCTTATTCACGCTGCATGTTCCCGTTCTCCCCAAGTCCATACTTTCCTGTATTCTTGTCAAGAACATACTTGGGGAAGAAACGAGTCTGTACTCGCATTCAAGAGTTAAAAAAAAACACAAAATGGCTGCCCTTACCACTATTGATGGGAGTAACGCCGTTACCTTTTTTTAGTAATGAGGTAATCTAAATAATTACTTTGACTGTAACTATAACACAGTTACCATTGCCAACACCCCGTTACTGGACGTTACTCAGGTCCCATAATTAACCTTTTTTTTTCATGATAGGACTCGTGCACTCCTTGTCATGATAGAGGGGAGGATGAGATTGTCTGATGTATAGTGAGATTATGTCTGTCAGTTTGGTAGGTGGGTGTTTCTGCTGGTGGGTGTTAACGTACAGCACACACAGAGAGATGGAGAGTGAGGAGGCCTCCAGCAGCAAAACAGCGTTTTCCAGATGGAAATATAGGTGTAACGTCAAGCTGCGTTTCACCATCAGATACGGTTTCCCCTGCATCTCCGCACATTGCAGGCGGTACGATTCACCGTGCAAGCGACAGGAAACGCTCATGCTCCCCTGTGCTCGCGCCACAGGGGAACTACGGAGAGCGTGAACGATTTAATGTTAGCCTGTATGGAGATATCTGGATGTATGTATGTATGTATGTGTGTGTGGGTGTGTGTGTAGGTGTGTGTGTGTGTGTATGTATCTATGTGTGTATGTATGTATATATGTATCTATCTATCTATGTATCTATAACAACCCAAACACACAGGATTTCAGAATTAGACATCCCCAGTTATTAATTTCATTCACTCACCAGATCTGAACGCCCTGTTAAAAAATCTTACACCTATGAGTAGAGGTAATGCAGCCTGAGAATATTTACACCGCATCAGATACTGTTAAGCAGGGGGAGCGCTATCTGACAGGGTTTATAGGCCTGTCAGATAGCCCCCCTCCCCCCGATGTCATTTATGTTGAGTTGCAATAAATGCAAAACTCTCTGCAGGTTCTTGTCTTTGTCGTTCTCTCTATTCAGCTGGCTTTGGAAACACACTGCGAGAAGGTGGGGCCTGGTGGTGAGGGTTACGGGGACGAGAAACGCAAAAGTAATGCAATAGTTACTTTTACTAGTAACTAGTTACTTTTATTGTGGAGTAACTCAGTAAGTAACTCAGTTACTTTTTGGGAGAAGTAACTAGTAACTAAAAACGAATTACTTTTTCAAATTAACGTGCCCAACA
>NW_015151863.1:138982-141737 GCF_000732505.1 Cyprinodon variegatus
TATATATATATATATATATATATATAAATATATATATATATATATATATATATATGAATATGAATGTTTATACGACTGGCTGTTGGCGATCCTCATAGCTGTATTTTAAGTTAAAAATTTATAATTTTGCATCAGATCCACTTGTTTGTCTCCCATTTCTTCCATAGCCTTTGAGCAGATGATCATATTATATACAGTTTAGAATCGATTTAGAATAGTTATCTGAAAGCGATCTTACACAGACAGGATTCCCCCCATTGCATATTGTCATAAGTATCACAATAAACATTACATTTCTCGAGACATTCTTCTGTGGCTGAGTAATCACATCTCTCTGTAATCATTAGCCTTTATTTTTACAGATGTGTCCGTCCTAATAGCTCTACTTCTCTTTTTGTCTTCCATATGTTCACATTTATACTGCCTCAAACAATTACATAACTTCATTTCTACATAGATAACTGCTCCTACTTGTAGATTTTTATAAAGGGAGGGAATTTTCCCTTCAGAACTGTTTCACAAATTAACTTCTCCTGATTCCCCACCAAACATGCAGTATGTTGGAGAGTGGCATTGCCAACAGAATTGTGCCTGTAGCCTGCATTGTGTATATAGCCAGGTCTTGCTGCTGTCTCATGTGTTGCACTGCCCCTCCCACCCTTAAGATTATCATTAGACTGTGTAATGCAGAATCTTGTTTGGCTTGTATCAAGACTTTGCATTATTTCCCCTAACTCTGAGTACTAAAAATGAAATACCAGGAAGTTTCTCATGTTCCACCTGTCATATGTAATAATCCCCTCCCCTTTTATGTGTAAGTTATTTAGTACTACAGGGCTTAAAAGTTTACTTTAAATGTGTTTAAAAACATATGTTGAAGAAGTCCATCAGTACTATGTTATTGAATTTATACAGTTCAAATCAACAGTAAAATATTCCTTTCTTTTTGTTACAGGTTTGATACTTACCGCATCAGTCCACTTCAACAAAGCAGGTTCCAATTAAATCTACTCGTTGCAGCAGCACAGTTAGAACAGGAGACAGGAGAGAAAGTGATGGATATGTTAGTATCTGTCTGTACATTTAAGGTGTCCTCTTGGGAACAAGACACAGATCAGGATATTTATGGTGAAGATTACAGTGAGGATGATGATCAGGAGGAACATATAGCTGATTATAGCCAAAGTGACTTCCTTCTGGACCTTTACTCCCAGCTGAAGGACTGTGAGACTAAAACAGGTCTGAGCCTCCTTCCATCATTACAGTCAGTTTTCCAGTCAGCTCCTCCAGTCTGGACCATAAAGCTCTCAGAGATAAAGACCTCCATCCTCCTGGAAGTGTTGAAGCTCCAATCAGAGAAGAAACCAGTGAAGCTGACAGACTGCTCACATGGAGAGAGTGAAGTGAGGAGTTTCCTACAGTGTCTGCCTTATATCTCACAGCTCAGGTAAGTATTTTATATTTTAACGAATAATACCAATGAAGTTCAACCTGGCTATGATAAAGGACACATCGTGGACTAAAGAAAACCTCAAAATAGAAAATTGATAATTCTATTCTGTAACTTAATGAATAGCTAGAATTAAACAGCCAATCAAATGGAAGGGGCATATGGATCTTTTTCAGGATGGTTTGAGTTATCTGCAGTGGCGGCTGGTGGCAGTTTTCTCCAGGGGGGGGGCTATAAATTCAAAATAGACATATACCAAAAACCAATCCAATGTATACTAAGTTATCATGCCATTATATTTGTATGAATGCCAACAACAAAAAACATTATAAAACAATGACATATAAAAAAAAAGGGTTAGGGTTAGTACTTTTTGTACATCAATCTTGCTCATCGGAGACTTTGTGAAGGCAAATCTGTGTTTTGCATGGTCCAATATTGTGTCACAAACCTAAAAAAAATATTTACCAGTTTAAAAATGAAGAAGCTACTTGTCAAAAAAGAAATAGATCTTTCAATTTCAACCCTGTTTACATTTTACTGTTATATTTATAGTTAAACAATTTTAGATTTTAGCTCAAAAAGGCAGTGAGAAATAGGAAATTGGGTATAGCTCATTTTAATCTTATCATATGATCCGTTTGTTGTGCGAGTCACTCACTGTCTAAAATCAATCTTAAGCGTCTTCGACCAAACATGTTTTTTGCATGTAATGTCATCACTTGCATTCCAAAATGAAGTCCATCTGTAATGTGTGGTCCAATTTATGCAGCTTAGATCAAATCATAATTTGTGTCTTTCTTGTTTTGTTTTTTTCCCAGTTTGGAATCTCAGAGGTCCTTTTTTCTCAAACAAACTGGGCTGTTAGTGAGTCTGTTCTGTGCTGCAGCAGAGAGAGAACAGCAGACAGGAGAGAAGATGGTGGAGCTGTTGGCATCAGTCTGTAGATATGAAACATTTCCTGTGGAGGAAAAATACAGCGATTACAAATATCGTCTTTCCTTTCTGCTGGATCTTTACTCCCAGATGAAGGACTGTGAGACTAAAACAGGTCTGAGTCTCCTTCCATCATTACAGTCAGTTTTTCAGTCCTCTTCTCTAGTCTGGACCATAAAGCTCTCAGAGAGAAAGACCTCCATCCTCCTGGAAGTGTTGAAGCTCCAATCAGAGAAGAAACCAGTGGAGCTGACAGACTGCTCACATGAAGAGAGTGAATTAAGGATTTTTGTTAGGTGTCTGCCTTATATCTCACAGCTCTGGTAAGTCCAGCATTTCTTCCTTCTAAATAAATATTTATTAATAGAT
>NW_015151863.1:142337-148288 GCF_000732505.1 Cyprinodon variegatus
GAATCACACATTATACATCATAATAGTTCATTAGAACACAACCCATGAAACACAAACAAAGTAAGAGTATAAATAAAGTATTTCTAACAATTTGCCATTTAGGCAGGAAGATTCTTCTCAGATAGGCAGACAGTGTGTACCAAATACGTCCCCATTTAGCCCTTGAATGAACAAAATTGTCTTGGCTTTCCATGCCTGGGCCTCCTGGATTGAAGTGTATGTTGAAGAACTTGGGATGTTGGGCTCCTGGTTTTGGAACTGATGAAATAAGACGTGTTGGAGGGAGCTCCCGCAGACTATTGTTTTTACAAGGTGCATTTGGGCTTTTTTTTTTTTTTTTTTTTTTTCCTGCCCTCTAAATATTAACGACTTTACTAAAGTTCAAGATGCCTCCAAAGCCCAAGAATATGAATAATTCAACAAATGTGGTGGCAAGGCCTGGTCCACCACCTACATCCTCGCCTCAGCCTTTGGTAGATTCTTCCACACCCCGGACTCTCAGGCTGAACTCCTCGTTACACTTCATGAAGAGATGGCGGCAATTTTCATGACACAATTGGAGACAGCGTTAACAAATAATCTGATTCAGATTAAGTCAGAGCTGCACAGCGTGAAGACTGAGCTAATTGCTAGCAATGCGGCTATCAGGTTGGAAGTGGATGCATTAAGGGTGACCGTTGCAGACATGGAGGGACTGCTGTCTTCAAGCACTGATGTTGTGGTTTCTCAAGAGCAATTTGGACAAGCTTTCGGCACCGGTTCTCGCTCTTGACAGGAAATGCGAAGACTTGGAATCAAGATCTTGACGTAATAACATTAGAATCACAGGACTACCAGAGCAGCGCAACCCAGTCAACGCGGACACGATTTTCACTCTGCTTAAAGACGCCTTCTGCCTAAAAAAAAAAAAGCCGGTTGTTGACCAGGCTCACCGATCTCTACAAGCCAAGCCCGGCGAGCGGCCCCGTCCCATAATAGCTCGTTTACATTATTTCACAGACTGCGCCGATATCCTGTGACGTGCCAAAGCCCAGCAGCGGGTTAAGCTGGGGGATTCCACAGGTTCCATCTTTCCTAATTTTACCACTCAGATCGCAAAATCCTTTGCAGCCTTCAACGACATCAGACGCCAGCTCAGAGAGGTTCCGGACATACGGTTTGGGCTTCTGTATCCATATCACCAGAGGAGACAAGGAGACGTCATAAGAGAGTTTACTTCACCTACGGAGGCGACTGCGAAAACACTCCAGATAATATTAAAACTGGCTCTGTCACCTTAAAGTTAAATTCTGTTTTAAATGTAAGAATAGTTGCAGCCAGGCTTTTCTTTACTCTGGCAAATTCTAAGTGACTTGTGGCAGTGATGGCTGTAATGCACATTTCAATCACTTAGGTTTTGCATAGTTTGATTTGATGTTAGTCGGATCGTCAGGGGTCGTGCAGAACTAAAGCTATCATTATACGCAGATGATTTGCTTTTGTATGTCACTGATCCATTAGGAACCCTCCCTACCATTGTTAAGTTATTTCACAGATTTTGTCAGTTCTCAGTGTATAAAGTTAATGTCGCCAAGAGCAAATGCTATCCGGTTAACCAACTGGCATTGCAGCTCTCCCAGTCTGATATTCCTTTTAAGCTGTGTCCTTTGGGTTTTCGGTATCTTGGGGTCAGCATAACTATATCTTTTAAGTCTTTCTTCCACTCTTTGCGGACATTAAAAAAGAATTTCAAAAATGCGGGTCCCTCCCACTCTCTTTGATTGGAAGAATAAGTACTGTTAAGATAAACATCTTGCCAAAATTTCAATTTTTCTTCATAAATCTACCTGTATTCTTACCAAGAAGTTTTTTTTAAATCAGTGGATTTGGCTATCGCTCACTTTTTATGGAACGGCAAAACACCCAGAGTAAGACTAAAAATACTTCAGAATTGTAAGTTTTATGGTGGCCTCTGCTTACCCAATTTTCAACTTTTTTACTGGATAGCTAACTTAACTAAAATTGTTTTCTGGTCTAATTCAGTTGATTTACCATGGTGTCAACTGGAAGCACACTCATCTTCCTCAGCCTCACTTTTGGTTTTACTGACAGGTCCAACCTCCGTAAATCCATCTGGCCATACCAACAACCCAATAGTTGTAGATACTTTGAGAATATGGTTTCAGTTTAGGAAACAGTTTAAGTTTACAGGCCCTATAGTCTTAACCCCACTTCTGAAAAATCCAGTGTTTACACCCGCTACTACTGACCTGACCTTCTCCTTTTGGCAAGATATGGGACTAAAATGTTTCAAGGATTTTATAAGGAAGGGTTGTTTTGTTCTTTTACTGATTTGGCTTCTGAATTCGACCTCCCACCTGTTTAGATACTTTCAGATACAGTGAGGGAAATAGGTATTTGACCCCTTGCTGATTTTGCAGGTTTGCAATCATGAGCAAACGTGGGGGGAACTTATACAACTTAACCCCTTCCAAAGGTCTTTAAATTCAAAGATATATAACTCGATTCAGTCATATGACATCTTTCTAACTAGAAACACTAAGAGAGTTTGGGAGCATGAAATGGGGCTGGTTTTTGATGAGTATTGGTGGGAGGAAGCCCTGACAGCCATTCACAAAACTTCTATATGTGCCCGCCTGAGTTTGATACAGTTCAAGGTAGTATTCAGATGTCATTACTCAAAAACCAGGCTGGCAAAGTTCTCCCCTAATATGATGGATGTTTGCGATCGATGTGGAAGTTTATCTTGCAATCTTACACACGTTTTTTAAATGCTCAGCTCTCACAAATTTTTGGCAAGTTTACTTTCACACCATGTCTGTTGTACTTTCAAGAACTATTGATGATTCAGCACATAGTGGTATCTTTGGTCTCCCGGAGCAATATAGTCAATCCTCCGTAAGAGAATTGGAAGTGATAGCTTTTACCTCTGGGATCCCGAGGAGTTACCTTCTCCTTAACTGGAAATCAACTATATCCCCATCCAGTACAATGTGGATAAAGGAGGTCAAGTCCTTTTTGAAGGTGGAGAAAATTAGATATTCAAAAACTGGTGACTTGAACAAATTCTACCCTAAATGGCAACCATTTATTGAGTTTGTTGTTTCAATGTAGAAATGTAATCCACCTTGTGCACACAGCTCCCTCCCCCCCCCCCCCCCCCCATTTATTTATTTTTTATTTTATTTTTTTATCATCTAGTTGTTTATTTTCTCTTTTTCCTGTTCTTTTTTTTCCCCGGGAGGTGTGTATGTGTGAGTATGTGCATATATGTCACTAACTGTAGGGAACTGTAGGTGAAAAGTTGTCACTCTTATTTATAGAAATGCTACTATTATGCTTGTTTGTGTAATAACTAAATAATTAAAAAAAAGAACTTGGGATGTGATCAAATTAGCTTTTAACTAAGAGCAATTAGAATGTTTTCAAACCACAAACCAATAACCTTTAGTTAAATGATTCCTTAGTCTCTCTGAAATAGCTAGCAACAAATGGTCATGAGGATTCCATTAAATGGCTTTTGGTCATAATTTGGCAGTCGCAATTTAATGAGCATAAGAGAAATCATATGAACATTATAGTTATATCATTGTTTAAATGCTTAGTGAAATAAAGCTTGCTTTAGCTTTAAAAAAATATGTTGCCCAATAAATAGAGCCCTGGAATCACATCCTAGATGGCAAAAATATTTAACTGTTTTTCTCCATGATGATACTTTTAATGGTATTTGCTGAGAATTTAAATTTTTAGTTCTTATCATCATCAACTACCGTTGTTGTTTCCCTGGAAAGAGAAAAGGTCAAATCAGTCAAAAAATAGACTCCTTCGTGTCCTCAAAGCGTAAGTCAAATTATTAACCTGAGCACCTAAACACAACAAACCTCATTGTAAGTAAAAAAAAAAAAAAGATCAACTTCAATGCAACATGTTAAAATCATAACACAAAGATGTTTCACACAGATGACGAGTTCAGCTCTTCAGAATCAGGGTCAGTCAAAGCTCACATTGAAAAGTTGGAGGATTTAATCTCAGCGCTCCTCTTCCCCAATGGTGGCTGAGATGACCCGATCATCAGAGTTCATTCTCTAATCCAGAAATCTCTGCCAATACTGACCATCAGCCATCAGGTGGTCATCTAACACTTGGACTTTCTTTTGTATTAAGAAACTTATATCTAACACTCAGATCCTAAAAAATTTTAATCTTTCATTGAAATACAACACATTTCCCTTCTCATTCATGTTGTAAAATTAAATAATCAAAAAGCCAAGCTGATGTCAGACATCTTCAGGTGGGCGTCTTCATCTTTCTGTTGATGTTAGTCCCTTATACAGGCAACATTTTGAACGTTGTCTGAAGAACACAGTTTTTTTTTTTTTTACATTTGACCCTTGATTTTACATTATTACATCATGTTCTACTCACCCATATTAGTTTTCTGTCATTTGGAGCTGTTCTGAAGATGTTCAGTTTTGTAATCCAAGTTGTCATGTTTTTCACGTGTTTGGCCCACATGCAGATAACATTCAGGAGACAGGAAGCAGATTCAGGTATTTATTTAAGCTCACAAATAAATATAGAAGAGTGAGAAATCTATACAGCGAGTCAGCTTCAGGGAGAGTCACGGGACCGGGGTTTGCACGAGCTGTGAAGGGAGAGATGAGTTAGACGTTGCACCGCGGATGGGCTTCAGGTAGAGAGGTGCGTAAGGCTTACCACTGAGCTCAGAAAGCGCACCGGGGAGGTGGTGTGGAGGAGCGGACTCAGCGCTGCCTTGGTGAGGTGATCCGGGGACTGGATGACCGATGAGCGGGCCGGGAAAACTTGAGCGGGATCCAAGCTGCGCCGTTGGAAGCTGTGATCAGCGATCAGCTGGAGACACCAGGCGAGCACTGGGGAAATGCCCAGAGCAGGTTCTGAGTAGAGGGAGCGTTCTAGGAGACACAGGAGAAAGGTGATCAATGCAGGAAAGGTTTAGGCTGTCAAAGACAGTGGCCAACTGAGGCGTACCACACAAGGTTAACACTCTGGCATCCTCCAGCTGTCAGGGAGCTCCTCTTATAGCGCAGCCAGCCAAACCGCAGAATGAGCCTAAGGTGTGTACCACGCCCACCAGTAGATCCAGTCACCTGTGCAGAAAGCAGAGGCAGAAAAAAGCACAACACTACCTGCTGAGTCCTGACACAAGTAACGTCCTCCTTTGGGCAACGAGTTGAATGTACAAACTAAACAGTTCATAAGTTATTCTTTATGGTACGCCAGCTTTCATAACATGTAGACGAATCACTGTCCCCCAGACATCCATTATATTTTTTATATATATATATTTTTTTTTTAAACAAAGCGGCGCGTGTATGATGTCATCCGCCCACCGCACTGGAGTTGTGACAGGCAGCCCGGGCCACAGGCGGCTACGCTCTACCCCTACTATTCATTCGGCGAGCTAATCTGAATCGTTCAACTCCATTTCGAGAGCGAGATCATCTGTGGTAGTAGCACTAGACATCTTCCAGGCATGGATTAGAAAACCGAATATCTTCAGAACAGCTCCAAATGACACAAAACTAATATGGGTGAGTAGAGCATGATGTAATAATGTAAAATCAAGGGCCAAATGTAAAACAAACCGGTGTTCCCCTTTAATGTGTCACCGCTCAGTCCTAGTCTGGCCAGAGGTCAGTGGTGTGGTCCGTTCTGTGGTCCAGGAAAGGGTCGACCAGTCATGAGCTCATGTGGAGGAACACTGGGAGTCAAAGTTACCAACATGCTGAATTAAAGGAGCTGGGAGAAGGAAAAATCATATGTTATCTGCCCCTTTCACAAACAATAGTAGATAGTAGGAGTGGGTATCGGTCTCCGCCAGTCACGTGACTTTTGTTGCTAAGACGCCATTTTAGTTGTAAAAGGTGTAGTGTAAACAACCGCAGCATAGCTAAACGAAGGACTAAAGG
>NW_015151863.1:148339-153208 GCF_000732505.1 Cyprinodon variegatus
AACGGCATGTTTACATAGCAGCCTGTACAAGATAAGTCATTACAGTTACCATAAGCCTGAAAACAGGGGCGGATTTAGGAAAATCGGTCTCCGCCAGTCACGTGACATTTGTTGCTAAGACGCCATTTTAAGTGGAAAAGGCATAGTGTACCGCGCCCGAGGTAAACAATTGACGTCACTTGGCGGAGACCGATTGGCAAAGAAGTCATGATTCCATTCGAATCATTATTCACATGCCACGATGCGATTCTATCATGATGCATCACGATACTTGAAATATTGCGATGTATCGCGATGCTTTGCGATATTTTCACTGAACACTGTAAGAAAAAGATACAGTCCTTACCAGTGGTTGACTGGCTGGGTGTGATCTGGATAGTGTCTTCAATTGATACATAACTGAAAGCAACTGAATTCATACATAGCTGTATTTATTGAAACGACTTTTGGAGGTGTTGCCATGGAAACAAATACTGGACAGAAATATTATTATTACTGGCGTGGACACACTGACAAAAAGATCTTAGGATTCATCAAACTTAAAATAACAAAATAAGGATAATCAGTGTCGTTTACATGGCCTCAGTGGTCCTTTAAACCAATGAAGTGAAAACATTGAAATGTATGACATTTCCCCTTTTGCAAATGACCACACATTTTATCAATTTCATTTTTACCTTCTTTGTTTTTAAAGCCAATTTGCATCCAAGCATCTGACTTAAAATGTGATGGAGCCACGGGGCGAATTTGCATAGTGTCCTCCATGTTTTATTTCATATGACTCGTCGCAGTATCCCGCGGCCGGACATGCTTGGGACACAAAGCAGCGGGTGTCAACACATCCGCAGCGACATCTGCTGGACTGGAAGTTGTATTCCACTTGGTTTGGCTGATGTGCGGCAACCATTAATGTATTTTATTTGTTCATTTTTTTATTTTTTATAATCGATTCTTGCCTTCAAGAATCGATGCAGTAGATCACAAAAATTAGAAACGCGATGCATCGTCATGACGATTATTTTGCACACCCTTAGTAGATAGAATGAAGATATATTTATTTCTCATTTAATTGCCACTAAATTCAATCAGCCTTATTTATTTTTATACAAATTATTTTGCTCTACACACTTACCCTTTAGTTAACTCTAAACCTAAAAGAATTAAGATTAACAAATTAAACTTTGGCATTACAATAATGACACAGTTCCTTGCTTATTTGAAAAAACAAAACAATTATTGTTAAACAAATGTGGTAATTTCATTGAATCTGTTTCATTGAAATGTATTTTTTATGATATCAGAACCTCATATCAATCCCCTTTATTGCTAATTTAAACGGCTGTGCATTAACCTTTAACACCTTTAACTCCTGCTTTGTTTTGAAAACAGCTTAGGGGAAAGAATGAGCCACAGAAACCACAAACTGTCCTTATTTTACAGATTAACCTTAATTATTCACTAATTTCGATTTTCTCAAGACAAAAATATCAAAATGATAATTTCACAAGTGACAACAGACAATCACACACTCCACAAAAAGTCAGACAACAGAAAAGACAAATGGGAATCAAACAAATGAAATATAACTGGTGCTTGGAGTGGTTCTCACCCGGGGAGTAGAACCGCCACTGGTTATGGAGGTCAGAACTTAAAATCAGTTTGGTATGTTAGAAGTTGACTAGCTTGATGAAATCAACAACATAGCCTACTGATCCACAATCCAACTTGATAGCTCTATTGCCCAAAAATGAAGTTGCACTTACTTCAGTCAGACGTCCTGCTCTGGCATGGCTGGATATGATACGCCAAATGTATCAAGAAATAAGTGATGTCTATGAGCGTGGCACATATTCTTCCTGTCGCTTGGTTACAGCCATAATCATTTTGTCTCTCTATGGCGCTGGGTTACCGGCGGTATGAAAGTACAGCTATGGAATGGTCTGAAAAACTGACAGATCTTTCTGATGTTGTTGTTGTTGTTTTCTCTCTCTCTCTCTGTCTATATAAGACTGTGGCGGGCCCAAACAAGTTGCGTTCATTAATGAGAAACACTGGCCATAATATAAATTATTAAAATTTCTAACTATTGCATGCAAACCTTTCAGGCCCTTTTCTCTCACTGTGCGGGTTTCGGCAGATTCCTGGAACCCTTAGTCTGCCCAGCTTTACCGAACCTCCTGTAACTGGGTCAACGGTAAAATGGCCGTTTATTTATCCGCAGGTACTTTAACTCTAGTCAATAAACAGCGAACCAGTTACTATTCTGCTGTAAGCCAACCTGGGATAATAATAATCCTCCTCCCCCTTTCCCCAACGTGCTCCTCATCCTTTCAGCACTGCCGCTGCACTGTTAAAGGCAATTTTGGCTGTGCTGCAAGTACTGTCACAAACAAATGCAGTATAGTACAGTTTTAAATGCCACAGTACCTCGATACCAAAATAGTCTCGGTACATCGAGTAATCTAAAAATTTTACCATAAAGTACACCCACACCTCACATTTAGCAACAGCTGCTACGGCATCTGTCCACTGTGATGAACAAACAGAGCTGCTACTAACAAAAGTAATTTAACACCAGCACACAGTCTTAATTACTGCATACATCCTGTTAAGAAAAGTCTGTTTTTGAGGCACAGAGAAGATGATCCATCTGATAAAAACCACTTGTTCATCAAAGCAGCCGAAGATGCAAATTTTAGCTGCAGTACTAATGTATTTCCAGGCTAAGAACTCTGACAAAGTAAAGTCACTTCCAGCACTTACCCTTAAAGTTTGTAATGGACAGTTGGTATCAATCCACTCTTCAACCTAAGATGGGGAGAAGCCTTTCTTCTTTGCACTAGTTTTGTGCAAGAAATCCTCTTTGAAATGCTCAGTAGAGGGTAGGTTTGAAGATAGGTTTCCCTCAAAAATAAAAACATCCATCCACTGAGTCTTCAGGGACTTGGATGAAGGCAGTAAAAAAGATTTTGTCTTAATACAGCTAACAGTGCTTGGCTCTAAGCCATGTATGTGTGAATGCTCCACGTTTGTGAGCAGAGAGAAGGAGCCTACTAGTGGGCAGGTTCAGATTGGGGTAATGGTTATTTCCTCAAATGACATAAAGGGCATGCTTTCCAAACAGATAATTTAAAGCACACCTTAGCTAAGAGGCGGATAAAGGCAATGAGAGAGGTGAAAGGGTCTTTTTCATTCGTGGACCTCGTTCACAGGCTTTAGGACACACATGAGTGTTACAAAATGAATTTGCATAACATGGTGCCTTTCAGATGGTCATTAATAAATACCGTATTTTCATGACCATAAGGCGCACCGTACTAAAAGGCGCAGTCTCAGTTATGTGTGCCATTACTGTATTTAACACACACATAAGGCGCACCGGATTATAGGGCGTGGGTTTTATATACAAGTACATATCCTCTACTACATTTAAATACCTCTAGAAAAACAGAGCGGGAGCAAAACTGAGTATGATTGTACTTTATTCAAGTATTTATTACAAAGTATTAATCAAACCCATCAAAGTCATCATCCTCTGTTTCTGAATTATACAGCTGCACTAAATCAGACATGCCAATTTCCCCTTCTTCGCTGTCAGAGTCACTTTCCGTGCCTCGCGGCTCCTCGGAAATGATGCCGGCTTTTGCGAAAGCTCGAACAACAGTGCCAGCTGACACGTTAGCCCAAGCATCTACAATCCATCCGCAAACTGTGGCGTAATTTGCCCGGCACTGCCTTCCACTTTTCGTGAAACTGTGGTCTCCGTCAGTCATCCATCGCTCCCACGCCGCTCGCAGCCTTACTTTGAACGGCCGGTTCACACCGATGTCAAGCGGTTGAAGTTCCTTTGTCAGACCTCCCAGAATAACAGCAAGCACAGCGTTCATTTGTTTCACCATGTTTTTCACATCAGCTGTGAGATGGGCACGCATGGAGTCACAGATTAACAGCGATGGTGATGCATGGAAAAAAAACACCTGGTCTCCTTACGTACACCTCCCTCAGCCACTCTTTCATCATCTCCTCGTCCATCCAGCCCTTTTCATTTGCCTTAATAACGACTCCAGCTGGAAAAAGTCTCTTTAGGCAAAGTCTTTTGCTTAAAAATCACCATAGGCTGCAGTTTCTGTCCATTTGCGTGGCAGCCAAGCACAACAGTAAACAACGCCTTTTCATACCCCGTTGTGTGTATCGCTACCGTGCTGGTCCCCTTTTTCTCCACCTTGTGATTAACCGGGATGTCGAAAGTGAGTGGCACCTCGTCCATGTTGGCGATGTGGCTTGGCTGGATGCGTTTGTTGGCGATGTGTTTGCTGCAGTAGGAGTGGAAGCTCGCCAACTTTTCATTATAATCCGCCGGACGTTGCTGAGCAACTGTAGTCCTGGTCCGGATGTAAAAATTGCACCGTTTCATAAAACGAAAGCACCACGACAGACCCTACTTGAAAATGTTCAATTTTCATTTCTTCCGCTCGATTTCCATGTTCCTCTGCGTAGCTGATAGCCTTCAGTTCAAACTGCTTCATAGGCGTGTCTCTTTGCCATTTTCAGGGTTGTTAAGACAACAATGTTCTGCATAAAGCACATACCTGTTCTTTTATACACAATCCACGCCCACACTTCCCGCTTTAACGTTTTCATGGTGTTCTCAACAACGTCCGCAGTAACACATAGGGCGCACCGCACATTTTGAGGGAAAAAAAGACGTTATATCCGGCCTCCCTGGCTAGCTTACCCTTTGTTTACGTTTGTCTGCCTCGTGCGTCTGGACGCGGCGGAGGTCTCGCATTGTTTCTTCGCGAGAGTTGGAAGGTTGTCCCAATTCCTGCTGCTCCTGTTTTTTGTTCTTTTGAATATTCCGCCTCACTG
>NW_015151863.1:155898-157415 GCF_000732505.1 Cyprinodon variegatus
ACGCATCATTTCAATATTGTTCTCTTCCTTTTCTTCCTTTGGTTTTATTTTACTTCCTGCTGTTTTGTTTTCGGTGGCATCTTTATGCTTGTACTTTTTAGCTTCCTGTTTTTAATGTTTTTATCTGCCTGTACAGTGTCCTTGGGTGTTGTGATAAGGCACTTTCAAATAAAAAAAAATGTATTATTGTTATATGCGCCTTATAGTCGTGAAAATACGGTAAGTTATTTGAAAGAGAGATAGACAAATACTGTTTGTTTTAAGGCCAACTCAGATATCTAGCCAATAGATATCTTGACACCTAGCCTTGCCAATCCCCATTATGTGCTGCTGATATTGCTTTTCTTTCCTCGAATTATAAAATTCACAAAGCATTACACAAGACTGAATTGAAACAAAAAAAATTTTTAAATCGAACAAAATATTAATACTGAATAGCAGGTCAAGGGAACAGAAATGCATGTGCCATTGCATGTACATATCAGCCAGTACTGATACACAAAAAGAAGGATAGTATCAGCCAAAAGTAGCTGCTGGCCAATTTATTTTGCACACACACACACACACACCTTTGTTTTATACCCCTTTTGTTGTTGTATTTAATCAAGCTTTTCCTATAAAAGTAAAAGTTCACACACATTTTGTGAATTTCAAAATGTAAAGCAAAAAGCCACTGGCCTAAAACCTTAAGAGTTTTTATCATGAAAAAATTATTTGCTCTGCTTTCTTTAAATGTTGTAAATTGTTCACTGTGACATCACAACTTTGGGTTTGTGCTCCAACTTCTTAACAGCCTTAATCATGCTTCTTAACACGGTCAATTCCCACTATGTGACATTCAAAACTGATTCACTAATAAAGTTCTACTGATTCTCCACATTTGTTGAGAGTTAAACAGACGTACCGTATGTGGGAGAAAGGCATTGCCAACAGAGCTCTGCCTGTAGCCTGCAAGACTGCATTATTTTTTACTAACACTGAGTTCTAAAGAAATTAATTATGAAGAAGTTTTATAATACAATGCAGACAAGCTTACTTTAGGTGTGTGTAAAACACTTTATAAAGAACAATGATCTGCCAGCTGTATGTTGTTGAATTTATTTTTCTTAATTCAAAATCAACAATCATTTTTTTTCTTTTTCTTGCAGGTTGGATCTTAAAAGCTTAAATTCTCCTGAACAAATCAGGTTCTTGGTGAATCTGTTCTGTGCAGCAGCGGAGAGAGAACAGCTGACAGGAGAGAAGATTCTGGATATGTTGGTATCAGTATGCCAGTTTGATTTATCTTCTTGGATGCAACGCATATTTCAGAAACTTGAAACGAATTACTTTGAGGATGAGGAGGAGTTTGACGTTTGTAGCCAGATTAACTACCTAAAAAGTGACTTCCTGCTGGATCTTTACTCCCAGATGAAGGACAGTGAGACTGAAAAAGGTCTGAGTCTCCTTCCATCATTACAGTCAGTTTTCCAGTCAGCTCCTCCAGTCTGGACCATAAAGCTCTCAGAGAGAAAGAC
>NW_015151863.1:160586-163577 GCF_000732505.1 Cyprinodon variegatus
CCATCTCGCTGTGTGTGCTGTACATTAACACCCACCAGCGGAAACACCCACCTACCCAACTGACAGACGGAATCTCACTATACAGCAGCCAATCTCATCCTCCCCTCTCTCATGACAAGGCGCGCACCTCTGGATGACCTAAAAAATAATCTTTAATATCTCTTAAACAAAAGTAGCACAAACAATATTTTCTTCTGCACAAATCTGCACTAACGTTGCACTAAAGTCTATTTGCAGAGTTTTTTGACGTGGGGTTTCAGCTTCACGCAGCTGCGCACGAGTCCTATCATGAAAAAAGGTTCATTGTGCGACCTGAGTAACGCGCAGTAACGGGGTGTCTGCAATTGTAACTGCGTTATAGTTACAGTCAAAGTAATTAGTTAGATTACTCGTTACTAAAACAAGGTAACGGCGTTATTAACGCCGTTACTTTCAACGCCGTTAGTCCCATCACTGACTATTATGAAAGCTATGTTTGGTGTTTGCATGTAGCCTTAGACTTAGACAACTTTTATCTTCATTTTGTGTACAGAGTTTATACAAAATGAAATTAAATTTTGTACAGATCTCATGACATTTCAATTTCTTAAAATTCAGAAGTTATAATGTAAACATTGTAAGCATTGATATAGTCAGTTTGATGCAGAGTCTGTCAACATTCAGCACTCTGATGGCGGTGGGGAAGAAGCTGCTGCAGAATCTGCTGGACCTGCATTGGATGCTGTGAAGCCTCTTCTCAGAGGGCAGCAGGGAGAACAGTCCATGGTGGGGGGGTGAGGGGTCATTGATGATGTTACAGGAAGTACATGCCCTTCTGTGCCCTTTTGACCAGTGAGGTGGTGTTTCCAGTCCAGGTGAGGGTGTCTGTGATGTTCACCCCCAGGAATGTGGTGCTGCTGACCACCTCTACAGCTGAGCTGTTGATGAGCAGTGGAGCGTGGTTAGGCCGCTTCTTCCTGAAGTCCAAGATGATCTCCTTCATCTTCTCCACGTTCAGGATCAGGCTGTTATCTTTGCACCGCTCCACCAGGTGCTCCACCTCCTCTCTGTAGTCCTGGTATTTTGTCGTCTCTGATGAGGCCCACCAGCGTGGTGTCGTCTGCAAACTTTACGATGTGATTGGTGGTGAACCTGGGCACGCAGTCGTGTCATCAGAGTGAACAGCAGGGCTTACAGTCCTCATTATAATCACCAAGGAACCCAAATCATTAAATCAATGTTTACACTCACATCAGCCACAGTCCAGCTATTAAGGCAGTACGGATCAACAAAGTCTTTCTGCAAGAGGGATGTTTGGCCGGATATTGTAGCAGTCTCTGCATTAAGCTGCTGTATTTCATGCAATAAAACAGAAAAAGCAGGCGGAAAAAAGTCCATCAACCCACCAACCTATGCTAATCGGAATAGCAAAAAACCAAAACAGAAAGAGAGAGGAGCTATTGGACAATGAAAGGAGATATTTACATATTTGCACCTATGATGAGGTTTGCTTGCTTACTGCCTGGAAGGGTGTAAACCCACTTTAATTTTTCTTTTTCTCTCAAGCGCAGCTCTACCACCTTCAGAATTTGCGCAACAAATAGTTTCATGACAGAAAAAAATAAAAAAAAAAACATCTAAACAACATAAAGACTGATTGAAAGTGGTTGAGTTTTGTTAAATGTCTGACCAGCCTAAATGTTGACCTAGAAGACTGAAAATATGTCAATTATTTTTTAACTGAAGACAAAAACTGATTAAACTTATTAAATATGTCATCGGGGGTCCAGTGTTTAAGAATTGGATTTTCTACAATAAATAAAATGGTGTTACAGATGTTGGTATGTCATTTAGAAACTCCTTATTGGTTCCCTATCTATAAATGTTTAAGAAATGGTTGAATTTCATCCAAGTTACTTCAATCCTGTATTAAAGGTATAGTGGAGGATGCTCTTTTTCGGGGTGGATCATGAAAATAAGTGGTCCTCCTAATTGTCTATCATTTAGGTCTTCTGTTTACATACGGCCTTTTCGTGTTCGTCCCCATTTTAACTTACTGGTGGTGAGTCTGACATACTGGAAAAATTGCAATTTCTGAAAAGTAATCTTTAATGAGCGATGCAAACATCAACCTTTCAACAGAGCGTGCACGAGGAGAAATGGGCTTGTTCATTCTCTCTCACACGCGTTTAATAGGCATTCCCTCTCAGCAGCAGGTACAGGGTTGTGCATGTGCATTTTTTTTAGAGCAGGTCTTTTCAAAAATTTGCGAAATTCATCCACTATACCATTAAGTTTTTAGGTAAAAAGTAAAAAGACAGTAAAAATGTCTTAACGCATCAAAGATTGTGTGAGATCTATACTAAAAGGGAGCATATGCTAAAAGTATTTCAGATTTAGCAAACTATGCAGCCACAAAAAAACAATAACTTATACATCAAATCTGTGCATATACAAGTGCGAAAGTGCATATATATATATATATATATATACACACACACACACAAGTATACATAAACATACATTTTTATTCTACCCATCTATATCATACATTCATCCTCTCTATAATCAAATCCTATGAAATAATTTAGTTTTCTTTAAAAATCGAATAATTATTTGTATATGTTAACTCCCCAAATTCTTCCTCAAATTATCTAATAAATGAATCTTTTCCTTGCATTAATGCATTCAAACTCTCTCCTCATATATCTTCTCTCGCTTTTATATTCATGACATTCCAGTTTAACATGTCCTATCGTTTCATATTTTCCAGTAGTTTGCTTTTGAATTTTAAAAGTGTTTAACTCCTGTTTGCCCAAATCTTAACCTTGTTATCACTCAATCATTTTATAAAATCATCTTCCTGTTTTTTCTTCATCCCACCTTTTTGCCATTTTTCCATTAATTTTTGAATCGCCCTCTTTGCCATTTTATCTGCGCTCTGGTTTCCTTCTAGTCCAACTGATCTGAACTCTACTAGTTTTACTTCTTTTAAATAAACATAAATATTCT
>NW_015151864.1:0-15271 GCF_000732505.1 Cyprinodon variegatus
TAAAGTGCCTTGAGATGACATTTGTTGTGAATTGGAGCTATAGAAATAAACTGACTAGAATTGAATGGAGCAGTCTAGTACTGGCAGGAGACATGTTGCTCTTTCAGGCTGTTTAGCATAATAAGCACCGTAAAACCTGACATTATCCATTGAAAAGTCTTGCTACCAACTGATGGCCTTGGTGAGCTGTGTGTGGCGCTCATTATTTTCAGAGTGAACGTCGCTCTGGTTCACAATCATTACTTCCAAACTGATCCGTTCACTAAAAAAAAGAAGGGATTCAGTGAACGCTTTCATAAAGTCCGGGGGTCGGAGGGCAGGACTCCAACCTAAATAGAAACCACTAGAAGTTCTACAATTAGAGTAAAATAAAAATAGCGCGTTTCTAGAAAGTGGCGGCTGACTGCCATCAGACTGAGGATTCCTGGTTAGTTTCAAAATGATTTCCAATATTTGATTAAACCTGTCCAGGAAGGTAAACTGAGTTTAGTGCTGACGTCTGAAACCAGCAACATGGAGAGAAAATATGTTCTACTGAGGAAAAGTAAAGTTTAAAGATTCCCTGCATTTAGGAGCTTTTCCTGTTCAATGCAGATGTAGCATTAAAGCTGCAAACTATCAGAGATCAGCTGCTGCTGCCTTTCACTCAAAATGTTCCTGAGATGCAATGATGCAATGCAGGGTTTAGCTGACATCAGACATGGAACAGGAAAGACGTCCAAATTGAGTGTCTGCTTTAATCAACAACATTAATATATTTCCCAGAAATGTTCTATCAGTGAAAGTCGATGGAAAGTATCGCATCTAAAGCAGACCTGGTCTCAGTTTCACTTCATCCTCTGAAAGTTTCCATGAGAAACAGAGAAGCTTTTATTCTCATTCCACTGCTCTCTCTCCCTCTGCATTTAACCCATCCCCTTGGGGAGCAGTGGGCGGCCATTGTGTGGCACCCGAGGAGCAGTGTGAGGTTAAAGGTCTTGCTCAGGGACCCAGAGTGGCCGGCAGTGGGAGTGGGGCCTAAACTCAGAACCTCAGGATTCCAAGTTCTGTGCCCTAACCACTAGGCATCCACTCTCTATAGTTANCCGTACAATGGCAGCCCCCTGTTCCCAGCAGGAGGGGTTAAATACAGAGGGGAAATTTTGGGGAGTTGTGGCCTAGTGGTTAGGGCATTGTCCTTTAAATCCAGAGATTCTGGGTTCAAAACCCACTCCCACAGACTGCACTTTGGGTCCCTGAGCAAAGACCCTTAACCCCACACTGCTCCCTGGTTGCCACACAATGGCAGCCCACTTAAATTCTAAGATGCAGAGTTCATTTTGTTGCTCTGTACTTGTGACAGCCTAATCACAATAAAAAAAAAAATGGAATCAGAGGCTTGGGTTTGGAAGAAGCACAAACAGGTTCTGTCTGTGTTGAGAATGAGAGGAATGCAGCAGAGACCCAAATGAACTCGCTGATGTCCCCAATCAACACCGGGATGGAAGCGCAGATCGTTCAATTGGGTCGTAAAGTTGTTCCGGATCAGTCAGGAATGTGGAAAGTTTGGATCTGCTGAGAAACGAGCGGTTACTGTAGAAGCTGGGATTGAGTGGGCAGAAGGAGACAGAGGTCAGAGAAGCAGAGTTTATGGGAACTGTTGTTTCCTCCGGCTCTGGTTCTGCCTCCACAGACACACAAGTTCTGTTGGGTCACTGATGGAGGAGCAGGAGACTTTTTTTTCTTACACTTGGTCTGAAGTTTCCTTGACTTTTGGACATTTTGTTACAAGTAAAACTTGTTTTTTTCAGTAAAGTGAATATTTTTCTAGATTTGGTGCTTCCTACCTCACCTCACAGCTCCTTTGAGTATATTCATGTACTTAAACATTTCAATCTGAGCTTTTAGACACCACAAGTCCAGTCTGCTAAACCCTAATCTTAATTTCTAAAACTTTTAGAGATTAGTGTCAGTTTGACGTTGTAGGAAAACTGCACCTAAACCAGCCACACTTCCTCAGATGACCACCAGATGGCAGTAACTGCAGTTGGACTGAATTCTTCCACGCTTTTTTGAACACATTTTATTCTTTGTAAACTCATTTATCATGTTGGCTTAAATCAATGAAAGGACATTTCTGGACTTGTCTTTTTGAAAGGCAGGTTCTCCGTGGTCCAGTCACCTCCGTGGTTCTGGGTCCGAGCTTAAACCACAATCATGAACAGTTAAGTTTGCGGGTTTAATTGTTTTGACTGCTCTCTTATGCAAAGTCATTGTTGTAGGAATTCAATGTCTGTTATCTGTTATGTAGCTGTGAATCTCTACTTCCGTCTGTATTACGCTGCTTGGATTAATCATGACCATAAACCCGTAAGGCAGCGATGACTCAGGGCTTGTCCTGTAGTGGGATGCCTGTACAAACCCCCACTCTGTCCGTGTGTTATTTTTTTTTACATTTTCAGAGACGTGTTTTTGGGTCCTCAACCTTTTTAGACAGCTGTATAAGTATAGGTCGTTCTATAATAAATTTAGCACCTTTTTTTATCATTCCTCCTAGTTTGTACCTTTTGTAAAGATGATTTAAAGTCTCATTATACGACTATACAATACAGACCAAAAGCCATTTGATCCTGATCAGATAATGTTATTCACACCAAGCGTCCAGCTTGATGGTGTTTTGATCTTTTCATTTTTGAGCATAAATAGAATTTCAGCTCTGGGTGCAATGAGCAGACATGAAGAGACATGGTTCCATCTCCTAAAAGTACCACATAACTATGAGAAAGCCAGATAGGAACTACTAAAGAGACTCACACCAGTCAATTCGTGGATTTTTCAGAGAGGCTACAGCTGCCCAAGGCTAGCTAGGCTAACTGCGGAGGATTGAAGGAGCACGGTGAAAGATCGGATTATTCTACCAGGGAAAGTGAAGCTGCGGGGGGAGAGGATACTGGTGACCGGGAGTAGGACAGCAGGACCTTGGAGAAGCTCTCCAGGGAGAATGAGCAGCGAGAGGCTGAGGCTAACCGTGCAGCGGGGAGAGAAGGAGCCCCAGCGCACATGAGCGGTATCTTACCTCCTTTGGTAATGTGTGTATATATAAATGAAGGGTTTTAATAACTATCATATGGAGCAGAGACACAGCAGAAAACTAAAACATAAATAATACACCGGCAGGGTGTGGATGTAATTTAGAACAGTGTTGCACCTATAAAAAGTAAAGTACGAAGAGATGAATACCCATAAGAGGTAACCAACCGATGACATTCTGGCACATTTCTGGATAATTAAAAGGCTTTTAGTGGCATTTCAACCATGAATGCTACGCTAACTCGGCTCATTCAGTTAATGAGCCAAACAGTAATAAAAGGTTGAAAAGAAGCAGTTTGATGACCTGAAGGAAGCTTTGTGAGGGCTGTGAAAACTTTCCAAAAAAGAAGAATGAAGTCTGTTTTCTCCAGTGACGGTGTGGGCGGAGCTGGACGCTTTCTGCTCTGGGGTTTGTTCTTTCATGCTGCATCCTCTTCACCTCATGATTAAAGATCTCATTTAAATCCTCTGTCAATGTTCATTCAATGATGTAGGAGTTTGGTTTGCAAAACATTCAGAAAATGTCCAAAGCTGAGGTTGCTTTGTTGCAGCTCAGAGGAACCTGCTGCAGCATCTTCTGCGGCGAAGATTCAAGGCAGAAAGTTTTAAAAGTCAGGAATCTGTTAGTCATGGTATTGATCGACAGCTCTGTAACCTTCCACTGGAACAAAGGGAGGCTTGATCTCCAGGACGTTATGGATCTGCTCAGAACCAGCAGCTTAAACGTGCCGCTGCTGATAATAGATGCCCAATTGGACCTCTGACCCTCTCTGCTGTCCTAAACGGATTGGGCGTATCAGAACGGGGAGTGTGTGGGCAGCCTGAGCACACAGAAACACCAGGAAGAGCTCTTGTGTGTGTGGATCTGTACACTGTGGGCCCATTGTGGTATTATTTATACTGTCTGCGTGGGCGGGCAGCAGTTCCAGAGGGCAGCACATGTTTACACTGAGAGAGATGGAGAACGATGATCTGCTCTCTGAATTTAAAATAACAGCGCTGATCTGTGTCCTTTAGCTTCTGCTTCACTCTTGGCCTCTTTGCGCCTCGTTTTTCTAGATTCCTGATGAACTCCAGCGTGATGCTGCTTAGGAGAGGATGGAAACACCAGCAGCTTGGCTAAAGCTTTTAAACCCATTGGAATCTTTCACAAACTTGAATGGCTTTTAATTGGAAAACACTCGTTAGGACCTCGTTGGGAAGAGGAAGGAAAATGTGTCCTGAATGGATCAAGAGCCACTTCTAGATTTGATTTAAGTCTCTGTTCCACCAACACACTTGAATCTTAACCCCGCTATCATAGTTCTGTCTGATCATGTTCGCTCAGCCTCCTCTTCAGACTGGGCTGAAGGCTCCTTCATCCAAGGTTCCCATGGATCCTTACAAAGCCTTACAAGGTATTGAATTCTTCAATATCAGACTAAGGCCTTAATTGGTATTAAAATGTCTTCAATCAGTTTTTCATAGATCTTTAAATTGGTACCACGTCATAAATAAAATACCCTAATTTTCAGACTATAAGCCTCGACTTTTCTCCCATTTTTCGACCTTGCGGCTTATATAACAATGCGGCTTATCTACGGACTTTCACAGCTAACGGCCACTAGGGTAATACCTAAATCTATGGATTTTACCATCCACCATGTCGACGTCACATTTGCTTCAACACACAAGTACGGTAGCCGCAGACGTGGGAATGCGGAGGTCATCCGGAAGCAGACTTCTACCGCGAGTGGTACGAGACAGAACGACAGCGAGAAAGAATGACATTGCAAACGCAAGAAAGTTTGTGTTAAACATAAAAAAACCTGCGGCTTATACTACGGTGCGGCTTGTAAATGTACAAATCATGCAATTTAGCTTCTGCGGCTTATATTCAGGTGCGGCTAATAGTCCGAAAATTACGGTAACCGAAAATAATGAATTTTTACATTTACCAAATGGTTCACTGTAACCATTAGTAGGGTTGTCACGTTACTAAACTTTTCAACTCGATACTGATACTAAGTATAATATTCGATACTCGATACCATTTTTGATACCGCAAGGATAATAAGACTCCAAAATTCTACAGAAATATTTTCATTAATAAACAAAATATAATAAATAAATACAATAAACAATAAGAACAATATTTTGAGCTTTTTTTCTTTGCACAATATTAAGCAAGCTTGATAAAAAAACGTTTAAAATTAAAATTAAGTGTTCCTTTCTTGGCTATGCTTTGCAGACGTAATAATGACGCTAGCCAAACCAGTTAAAAAACAAAAATAATTCTCAGCAGCTGCACCTGTTAGAAAAAATGTCTGAAACTGAAAAGTGTGTAGAATTATTCAATCACACAGTGTTCAGGAAGTGCATTTTCCTCTATTCTGCACTTTAGATGAATGACTGTTTAGGTGCCACTGGTGGAAGCACTGTATCGATACTTTGGAAAATGAGTATTTTATCCGGATACAACGTTTTAGTATCAATACTTTTTTTAGTATCGATACTTTTGACAACCCTAACCATTAGTGGTTCCATCCCGATAGTAGAAACGATGCATTGGCCGGACGTTGGGGTGATGCGCCGCTAACTTTCTATCTGGGCAACGTTCAGAAGTGGAAATTCAATGAAAACTGTGTATCCAGCCAAGAGTTCTCTGCATGGCTGAAACCAGAAACAGGGAATGTAGACGAGGCATGATGGGAATCTAGGCGGTGAAGTCAGACTTGTAAAGCGTCAAACCAAGTTACAGAGAAGCAGCAGATATTTCTCTGTTCCGTTCCTCCACAGCATTTCCTACAACAACAGCGCCAGTAGCGCCTGATCTCCGGATGACGTTTGCCGTTCGTCGACAATAAAAGCCGAGCTATAGTGGACTTTGAGTCGGGAACAAAATGAAGTTCGGTGGTTGTTTAAAATATATCTGTTTGTGTTTTTACTTCTTTTTTTTTTTTAGCTCTCTTCCTCTCTGGAAAGTTTTCACTATTTGAAACATTTCTACTGGGCCAGAAAATTATGCTTTATGTTAAAATAAACATTACTTCACATTATTTCAAGTAGCATTAAAAAGTCTTGTATTTAACTTACCTTATGCTGCACATCCATCCTCATATCAACTCTTCATCTTTTGGGCAACTGTAAGCAGAGTTATATTATTGAATATTTTTTGTTTTATGCATATTTTCTAACATAAACCTGAATGCTTATTGGATGGAAGCAAATCAGCAAAAATAAAATGACAACTCCCCTAATAACGGTGCATGCAGTGTGAATAGCTGAGGTAAACCTCCCCACAGCATGATCCTGCCAGCACCGTGTTTCTTCCTGTAGTTTCATCCTCCACACATGGCTTTGAACAAACGGTCTGTCCTGAGATCTGCAGAGTGTTGGACTGAGTTCTCCCACCTGAGCTGTGCGTATCTGTAATTCCTCCAGAGTCAAACCTCTTGGCTGCCTGTCACATTACCGCTGTGCTTCCTGTTAGATTCGTTGGATGTCCATGTCTGGACGGGTCTGAAGGAGACTGATTAGAATTCTGGGAGGTTTTCAAAGTTTGGGTTTTTGTTTTAGGAATGAACCAGAACGTTACCTGCTGTATTTAGCTCTCAGTGCCTGTCATGTCCAGAGAATCCTTTTCTGTTTTTATTTTGGACCCTTAAATGATGGTAAATGCCCCCTCTCCCCCCAATCTGTGAATGAACAGCAGCGATGAGGGACCCATCGGGCTGTTTCTCACATTAGCTCAGCCCGCTAATTTAGTGCAAAGAGTTTAGAGTTCAGATTTAAGACTGGAAGAAGCAAACTGCAGCAGGTGCAAAGTGAGGAAACCAAAGCCCCCCCCCATCCTCAGCTCCCCAGTCTGCATGTGTGCCAGGAAAAGCCCAGCCTCTCTGTGTTAAAGTGCTTCCAGTGTTTAGTTACATTCCCCCCCTGAGGGACAGTAGATCTGACCTCTGACTCCATAACGAGCAGGGAAGTGTTGACGCTTGGGCTGTCCGGCCGTCTGGGGATCCGCTTCCTGATGCGACTCCCAGCCAGAGGCCTGAAGGCGGCGGGGTCGATGTTTCTGTTGGAGGAAACACAGGAAAGCGTTGTTGACCTGCGGACCTCTGCTGGTTGGAAAGCTGTTGGCTTCCACGCCGCTCTGATGTCGCTGTAAAACATTTAAAGATAGACAGGACGCTGTCTGGCGCCTCTCTGCTGCAAGAAATGCATCAGTTACAAATTAATGGCATAAATATAAAACTTTTATCTTCTTAGGAACAAAAAATAAGGAGCTTAATGTCACACATATTGAGAATTTTCTAAGGTTCCTTTGGCGGCTAAAAAAAACAATAAAAAGGATTTATTCTCATTTGTTTCTGGTCTTTAAAGAAGTCACCGATATAAGAACCAGTGTTTGCTTCTAGTAAAAACATTTTATTATGAAAATGTTATGAAAATCTTCCAGTAAAACTAGAACATCATGTATGGTGAGCTGTTTAAAGTCAAGCAGTCAAAAAATTTGGAGCAATATTTATGGTTATTCAGCTTGTTAAAGAGAAAAATGAGGGTTATTTTTTCACTATGTCAATTGACCGTTTCTCAATATGCGTACTTGTGCGTTCTCATGTGCTCGTGAAACGCCATCAGCCTCAGCACTAGTACTGTTCCAATTCACAAGAACATAAGACAGAGAACGGACAAAGTCCCCAGATGGCGTTCTCGATCCTCCCTATATACCGAGTATGCTTCAAAGCAGACTTATCCATTGAGATTGACAGCTATCCCAGCATGCACTGCGGCAGCAGCAGCTTCCAGGTTAGCGCTCACAGAGCTCAGGGTATTAAGTTCAAACATCTCTTTTCTGTTGCCGTTGTTCAATAAAAGTACGTTTAAAGATCATTTGAGGCAACAATATTATACTTTAAAGCTCACTATATGGCCCATTTAATGATTTAGTGCGTAATTTAAAACATGTTTTCCGAAGTTGAGAGGACCGTGGCAACCAGCGGACCTCCGAGGGTAATGGCAGCCAGCGCTAATCCTAGCCCGTCTCTCTGCATAGCCGCGTGTGAAGGACCGCTGCCTCTGATTTTATTTGGCAAAATGTTTGTTTGATTTGTGTGTATCTGTCTGTGTCAATTGTTAATTCCCCCACTAAATGAAAAAGTAAGAATTAATTGTTATCTAGGGACTATTAATAACAGGAGGTTCAATGCAGCTCCAGACGAGCTGAGCGTGTGGTGATGTCATCAGTACGTTCCTGTTCCAATTGACCCAGATTTCAGCTGCATGCTCCTGTTCTCCCAGGATCCATACTATCCTCGCCACACAACTCCGTACTCGCATTCTAGTGAATTCAGAAATGGCCATTCATTCATTTAGATTGTCAATTTAAGAAAATTAGCAAACTAATTTGTTTTATTATAATTAAATATTTAGTTTGTTAAATAAATGCTTCTTTTGGAGATAAATACTTTTTTACCGCCCAGAATTTCCCAGATGCTGCAGGCCGGAGAACAAGCTGGGGGCCGGTCCAGGTTAGAGGAAAACAGAGCAGGCAGGAACAGTCCAGGAATCCAGGAGACCTCAGCTGATCGGAAGTTACGATCCAAACAGGAACAGAGGGAAAAGGGATTCCAGGCATGCACAGATGCAGACGGAAAGGCTCTGTGGTTGAGAGAAACAGAGACGAGACATGGTGCCGGGATTTCTGCAGGAAACTTTAAACTGGTCTCCCCTTGGAGCCAGGCTTACGGGAATAAAACTGATCCTCGCCGCATTCCGAGCCAAAACCCTGAGGGCTCCGCGGAGAAGGACCAGGACACAATCAGAAGACGAGACAAACACGCAAACGCTGGCCACCAGGAACCAGGACCTGAACCATGGAATAAATTCAACTAAACAGACAGGCTAACAGGCATAAACAAACACACAGCAAACAAACAATGATCTGGCCACGATAGCTGGGCTTGACCAAATATAAAGGAACAGATGCAAGTGGAGGAGATGAGTGATAATTAGAGTCTGGGCAGAGTTAGACTGACGAGTGAAATGAACAATTAAGGCCAGCCATCAGGGCAGACCATTACAACATTTTTCTTGCTTCATCTGGAAGCTTCGTTTGGCAGAATGATGTCAGAGGAAATGAAGGATCTAAGGAGGAAAGTAAAACCTCCTGGAAGGTGGTTTTTCTGTCTCTTAGTGTTCCCAGGAATGTGTAGAGATCCAGGCTGAGCTTTCCCTGAGCTCCTCTCCCAGTTTTCATCACAGAAGGTGATGACAGACATTCCCAGGTTTCCCTGCTGAGTTCCCCTGCAGCCGCCGCGTCAGGAAGAGGGTGAGTGGCGTCTGGAGACCAGATAAGAGCTGCATCCTCATTCCCAGCTCCCACAACCCCTCCCTCCGCCGATCCACTCCACTGATCTTCAACCTTAATGAAGCATCTATCAGCGGAGCTTCGTTAACTCAGGCATGCAGCGTGCCCTGGCTCGTTCTGCGCGCGCTGCTGCCAAAGACCCACTGTGTGCTCTGTAATTGTGGAGCCGGCGCTCCCTCACCATGTTTCATGCCTTCAGGCTTAGGAAAAAAAAAAAAACCTACAGAGGAAGAAGCCGGATGAACAGACAAAAGATTAAAGCGACATAAAGCTGCAGACTGATGCCAGGTTCTCCGGGTGTGTTTGGAGCCTTCAGATTCCTGCGCAGGTTCCACATAAAACCTGCAGCACGTCTGCCTGCATCATAGATGGTTTACAGAGTTAAATCAGAGGAAGACGGCCGAGCGGGAAGAAAACGCACTGATCTGCCATCAAATACGCATAAAGAACGCTTGCATTACCAAACCTCCAACTTCTGGGAACCCACAGGTTAAAACCACTCCTCTGAATGTGCTGGGGGGGGTAGATCCCAGTAAAGTAAAAAAAGGTCCTATTTCTACTTTAGCTGCATAATAAAAATATGTAATATTCAAATTATGAAGTGCAACAGATGAACTGTTTTATAAACACTATTACAAATCAAATGTTTTGTTTCATTTTGATACAGTAATCATGTATTGAAGTTGAGCTCATTGAATTAATTTAGTCAGAACTTTAATTGAAACAGTTAAATTTGATTATTATTTTCTGTTCAGAAATGTACCAATGAGGTTAGAATAAAAAAAATCTGATTAAAAGGCACCAAATGTTGTTATCTGTAGTTAAAAAAACCGGTTTCATTTCATTCTTTGATGACCTCTGACCCCTCCTCTCTCTAACCACTCCTCCAGCTCCGCCTTAAAGCTTTTTTTTTTGCCTCTAACTGGATCATTAAAGTTTTTGTTTCTAACAGATTGAGGTGCTTTCAGGTTCTGCTCTGTGAATCCAGTCATCGTTTCAGTACTTTTAGTAAAACCTAAAGAAAAGAACCACTTTAATCAGAAGCTTAAAGCTCATCCGTCCGATTTTTACGTTTTAGAACAGATTCTCTTTAACCCTCCTAAACTCCAATTGTTGTTACTGAAAGCAGTTTTTAGCCGTTAGCTAATTTTAAACCACTGTGTCTTCATTCAGCACAATGATACTAGTACTAGTGCTGGGGAATAGAAAAGGGTCTATAGTTCTGATTATATTCAATCATTTATAACCATTTTATCTCGTATTTAAGCAAATATTTTGCAAGGTAGACTATGATGAACCTATTGGTGTAGTAGCTTAGACAGCTTATATAAGTGATAAACAAGATTAATTTATTTTACTGTACAAAGAAGCGGCGTCTTGTGGTTTTGCAACATAATGCTGCTTTAGGGCTTTTGACTCACACTAGTCTTCAACATGCTTTACTAAACTCAGAGAGTCAAACAGAGGCAGGCAGCTAAAAAGAGGGATTTGATTAGACTCTGGATTTAAGAAGTCTGACACAGAGCAAACAGCTATGCTACAAAACGGCTCCCTCTCCGGACAGCAGCAGAATAAACCTGTTCTATCACCTAAAGAACCACAAAAAAATGCATCAGGTTCCAAACACTGAGGTAAAGCAAGGTGTGAAACATGCAGAGAATGTTGCAAAAATAAAAACCATATCAGGCCAAAGATAATGGAGTAATTTAGTTTAAATACCTTTAGGATTTTGGAAAAAAAATGTGATGGTTATTGTAACGCTACCTCCGAATGATCTGTTGTCAGCTGATGCATATATTGCTCTACTCCGATTTATTTTTTCTCATTTGTAACAGTTCTGTAAATGTCACTTCCAAATAAAGTTGAAAAAGTAACACATTATATTCTTTAGAGATTAGCTGAAAATCAGGGTATATTGCGATATATATCGTTATAAATTATCCATATCGTGATTTAGGATTTTTTTCCCCCAGCATTAACTAGTACTATATGAACATTCTGTCATGTTGTTTTAAAGAGATCTGACCCACATGCAGGAAACCACTCACAGAAAACCAGAGTCAAATTTTAACTGGTTTATTGAGGAGTGTAGTTGGGTGTGATTCAGGGGAACTCAGTGAGCTGGTGAACCGGAACTGGAAGTGAGAAGGGAAGTTCACAGTGGTTAGTTCAGGGTCCGTGGTAACTTTGAACGACGTCTTGCAGAAACAGAGGTAAACTGGACCCACGTTTGCGGTTTCTACCCAGAATCCAGTCGGTGTGGGTTTTTCCAGGGATAGGGGGGCTCGTTGGAGGGCAGAAAGGTTTTGGTTTGGTTGGTTCCTGAGGAGCAATGGAGCGGACTGCCACTTAGATTTCCAGGAGGACTTGAACGGGACGTATGGAGATTACTCCCCTGCTCAGTGTGAAACACTAACAATCCTTCCAGGGGGAGAAGGCCAAACATCCAGTATGGAGGATCACTTCCTGCCAAAAGGCAAAAGAAAACAACAACGTTAGACTCAGAGAAACAAAAGACTCAGTTAGACTCAGCTAAACTCAGCTTGGCTGGAGTATCCAAAACTGGCAAACACTCTGGCGTGGAGGTGGTGACAGTCCGCCGCTCAAAAACTCCCCAGTGATGAGCCAACCCACACAGACTGGATTCCTAACACATTCAACAGCAAGATGATCAAAAGTAGTTAAGCCGTAAGGAAAGTTTTAGGTATTAAAATGAGAATCGACTCAGAATTGGTGAAAGAAAAAAACAGAAAACACGTCACCCGTCATTAAAATATATTAGACTGAGTTTGAAGCATCATGTTTGTCTGTTTCTAAAAAAAATCTTATGCCACATTTTAGTGCAGGTGGATTTCTAAACTCTGCAGCGTTGCTTATAAAGCAGCTAGTTTGAATCATCAGCAGCTGTTGTTTATAAATGATTAACCTGTAGGGGGCGCTTATAAACATCACATTTTATAATATGATGATTAGGTTAGCTTCTAATTGGATGATGATGATGATGAAGCAGCCTCCTCTGGGATGTTTTCAGATTTAAACCTGGCCAACGCTTAGTTCCAGCGCTGCAGTGATAAAACGGCTTTCTTGGATGAGATATAAACTATTTAAGAGTTGAGTGAAACTCTAAGTGATGCTGAAAAGCAGTGAACAAGGCCTCAGAGGGACCCGGTGCATTCCTCGGCTCAGAAACAAGCTCCTCTGCTGTGTTCCTGACAATGAAAGGTGACACCGCTCTTTTCTCCTGGATGAGCCTTTCTTTTCTCCATGAAAAAAGAAAAGGGGAGCGGGGGCTGAAATCGGAGCGGTTTCCTGGGAGGTGGAGGCGATTTATGGCCCGTTTGTGTGTGAGGAAGAGGAGGAGCAGTGGGAGGAGAGCAGACAGAGGGAAGGAGGACCTACAGGAGCTGTAGAGGTCGAAGAAGTGGGACAGAAGTCTGCAGAGACCCTGGGAAAAGAAGCGGAGGAGGATTATGAGGAGGAAGAGCGGATCTCCCCCACAGTGACTGAACTTGGACTTGTTTCTGCTTGTTTGGATCGTAGGACAGGAAGTATCCAGGTGGGAAGACGGAGCAAAGGTCACTGCAGCTATTTCTGTGCTGTTAGGTCCTCTGAACGATTTCACGCGTTTCTTTCTTTATTTTCTATCCGTTAATCTTTGTTTTTCCTATATGAAACGTTACAAACATGTTCTTCCTGAAGGAAGGTGTTTCCTGCAGCAGCTCTGTACCTCAGAGGGGTTTTAGCTCCTGTTTTTTAGCTCTTGAAATGAAGATGATCCCACGTATCCCCGTATGCGAACACCCAGATGTCTGATTGGAAGCTTTCTGTGGAGCTGTTGGAATCTGCAGCAGCATGTAGATAAAATCCAGAACCACTGATTCCAATTTCCTTTATTAGATATAGTAAAGCTGAACTGATTATTGTTTTAACAATAAGACACTCTGAATGCCTCCTCCTCTCTGTATGTCCCTCTTTTTAAAACGTACTGTTTTTTTGGAGGTGCTGAAAAGGCGATGAGTTTACGGCTCACCTTCACTTTAATCCATTATTACTGTAACTTAGCCTTCTTTCTTTTATCCGAACGCTTTGGTCACACCAGAGAACCACAGCTGAATGGGATTCCTGCTTCATGTTCAGGCCTGTTTTCCTGCAGCAGGCAGATGGTGGAGGATCCGCTGAGGTTAGAGTCGGTGGTTCAGGCTGCCGATGGGCAAACGATGGTCAGGGAGACATGGACTGGGCAAAAACCTGCTGCTCTGCCTTTATCACCTCAGTGTTTCACATTCAGATCTTCTCCAACTGGCTTCTCTAAGGTGAAGATTCTCTGAGGCCTTCGGCAGATTCTCATAGATCAGCAGCTGAGGGTCTTTCTGTTCAATCAGTCCCTTAAATAAGGGACACGGTTCTGAAAGCAGAAGTAGGTCCAACATGTACCTAATAAACTGGCCTCTCAGGATGTGCACAAATTAAAAACTGTAATTAACCATAAATATATTTTTAACCCATTAAGTATTTTTTCTGTATGGGTCCATGACCCTGCCAGAACCGACCCAAACTGACTGTCTGAAGGTATCTTTGAGGCGTCGGAGGGCCTGATACCAGCAGAACATGGACGCTTCTAAGGTTGGGATTGGAACCTGTACGATGCAAAACAAAGACACGCGCGGCGACACAGTTTTCCTGGATTACAGAACCCCAGCACCTGGTCCACAGGGCGCTAACAGCCTGAGAGGTTCATAAAAGGAGGGAAGAGATTAGCCGTGCGAGGGTGAGACGGTGTGAGGTCGCCGATCGGTGTCTGTCGGCCCGCAGGGAGCTGAAAGGAAAAGGTCACCGTCAGTCAGAGTGACGGCGATCCCCCCCCAGGACTCCTCTGATGAATCAGAGCCGACCCGCGGGAGACGATGCTGAAGATTAGACCCGGCACGCCTCTGACACCTGGAGGCATTCAAATCCAAACCTGAAGCTCGGAGCCAAATGATCCTTCATGTTCTGACAGAACCGAATCAGCCTGACGGAGAGACAGAGGATTAGAACGGCTCTATTGATCAGCAGCAACTAAACACAAGAGGAAACTTCTGCTGTTTGGAACAAATAAAGGAAGCAAAGATTAAACATTTATTGGCTTTTTATACCCCAGAAATACTAATAAAACAAAGGAATAAACCGCTGATCAGACAGTTTAAAGCTGAGCAAAAAAACGTTTAAAAAAAGGAAAAAAAAAGCAAATAATATGACAGGAAGGAGGGGATGAAATGGGCTGCTCAGTGGTGCAGGACCGCTGCCTTGCAGCAAAAAGGTTCTGGGTTTGATTCCTGTCTCTGGGTCCTTCTGCATGTTCTCCCTGAGCATGTGTGGGTTCTCTCCGGGGACTCCGGCTTCCTCCCACAGTCCAGGAACATGAATGTTAGGTTAATTGGCTTCTCTAAATTCTCCTTTGGTGTGAATGGTTGTTTGTCTCTGTGTTGCCCTGTGATGGACTGGTGGCCTGTCCAGGCTGGACCCCGCCTCTGGATGGATGGATGTGATGAAATGATCTCTGACCAATGATTGAAAAACTCCAGAAAACAGAAATGCTTTCAGTTCTGATTCAAAGCTTTGTGCATATCTCTGTTCTTTATCCCCTCTGCTGTGAGTTTAACTGTAGTTAAAAGCCTTCAGCTGATCCAAAATGCTGCAGCCAGAGTTCTAATGAAAATTAAAAAGAGAGATCATATCTCTCCTATCCTGGCTTCTCTTCATTGGCTTCCTGTTAAATCCAGAATAGAATTTAAAATCCTCCTTCTCACATATAAAGCCTTAAATGGCCAAGCTCCATCTTATATCAGAGATCATTCCTCATTGTTAGAATAA